>NC_071088.1:141468332-141573332 GCF_027358695.1 Spea bombifrons | reverse complement strand
TGTAACTGTTTGTATCTGTAGAAATTTTTCTTTCCTGTTTTTTTATTCCAACCCTAATCATTGTAACTGTTTGTTTCTGTAGAAATTTTCTTTTTCTGTTTTTTTTATTCAAACCCTCTTTTAGTTATAAATATGTAGCAACATATAAAATACATAATATAAACGTATGAATGAGACCAGATACGTGTCCAAAAGGGTTATTAATCGTATTTTGGTACGCTGAATGAGACCAGATACGTGTCAAAAAGGGCTATTAATCGTATTTTGGTACGGTGAATGAGACCAGATACGTATATAACAAAAGGTGTGTTTAATTCATTATAATTAAATAGGTTTATAATCAGAAATTGAAGTATAAAAAAGGGGCGTGGTTATTCAATATCAAAGGGGCGTGGTACCTGTCAAATTAAGTTTGACGAGATTTTTCTGGGGGCGTGGCTAAAAAGGAGGTTTGTTAACTCCGCCCACAAGGGGGCGGGGCACCTGTCAAATTAAGTTACATGGGGTTACATGTGGATGTGCTGACTTGACATGGTCTGTTGTGGGATTAGTGGTTTTGGGGAGTGGAGGAGGTGTTATTACTTCAGGTTTTTTAAATTAATTTTGCCATTTCATTATGTTTATCTTTTCATTAAAAAGACAGTGTAATGTAGTTTTTTTTTTTTTATTTTAAACTGATTGGATTGGTTGGCAAATTCTGTTATTGATGTCATTGCTGGAAATTTGCTGTTATTTAGACCTTCTTGTTGTGTTGTGTTTTTAAAATTTTCTTTTCCTTTTCAGACTCTGTGTAGGACTTGTTTTTGCAGATTTTTGGAATATTTAATACGTTTTTCCAGACACATTGAAGATGATTTCTAAAAGGTATGTGGTGCATTAACCATTCCTTAAATGTACAGAACACGAAACATAGTGACATATAGGGGGTGCATGCACATAGTGAAATATAGTGGTACACTATAAATATAGGGACGCAGGGTGGTGCATAGACAAAAATAAGGACATGGGAGGACATGCAAGCATAGGGACACAGGAGGACACAATATAAATATAAAAACACATGGGGGCACAGAAACATAGGGGCCCACAGACAAACAAAATAAAAACACAGAGTCACACATATATACAGGGAGACACACAAAGACACTCACAGGGACACATAGAGGCCAATACACACAGGGTTACATAAAGGGGTACGCTTGAAAAGTGGTTCATTTGCATATCAAAATACAGGTAATGTCATAGACACGAGGAAACCTTTTCCTAATTCATGCATTTGCTTGCATATCTGTTAATACAATGTATAGATTATGCTTCATCATTATTTACTCTCTAATTCAATTCAGATGTCACCTGCTCCTGTGGATCCGCTGTCCCCCGTCGTCCTGCGTCCGTCCGCTCGGCTCCCGGCTCGCCGCTTCACTTACCTCGTGGTGAGGTCAGGAGGAAGCGCCGGCTGGGTGCTCGCCGTTGCGGTCGTGCTCCCTCTGCTGGACACGCGCGTAACTGCAGCTAGGTTTAGCTGCAGCTGCCGCGTTTTGGCAGGCAGGGGGCGCGTGTGACGTCAGTGTTGGGGGCGTGGTGTCTACTGGCGCCAAATTTAAAAACCCAGAAGCCCTGTTACCGGTACCCTGGTGTGGTCTTTTGCTGGTTATTGCTACTGTACGTATTATCGGAATTACTGGATTTTCTGACCCTTTGGCTTGTCCTGACTACCCTTTGCTCTACGATTTGGCTGTGTTTGTCTCTACGTGTATGACCTGGATCGTCTGACTACCCGCTTTGATTCTGACCCACCTTCTGGCTGACTACCCGTCCTGTGTATGACCTGGATCGTCTGACTACCTGCTTTGGATCTGACCCACCTTTTGGCTGACTACCCGTCCTGTGTATGACCCCTGGCTCGTCTGACTCTGCGTTAGTTTTGCCCTACTCCTACGTTACTTTGGTGGAGATCTCTCCAGCTGTACCCAGAGACTATCTACCTCTCCATATCTACCCACTCCGGGCCTCCTCACTGTTGGGATCATCGAATACCTGGGGTTTGCGTCTCTGCGCACTCCTCCAGGAGAAGAACTTCTGCGGTGAGTGCTCTGGCTTGTGGTAGACGTGACATTACACCAGGGTCATGGATCCCTCTGAGTATGGCAAGGTCCTCTCTGCCCAGGGGCAGGCGATTCAAGCTCACGAAGCTCGCTTCACTAGCCTCGAGGATAAAATGGATCAGCTATCCCATGCTATGCAAATCCTGTTGTCCCGGTCAGACCCTAGCCCTACAGCTGCTTCCTCCACGTCTGCTGCTCAACCTTCGGTTTCAAGTCCTCCTGTGTCTACTGACTCCCCTTCTGTTTCCATGAAACTGCCTCCTCCAAGTCGATATGCAGGGGATCCTATGTCTTGTCGTGGCTTTTTAAACCAGTGCTCTATACAATTTGAGCTCTCTCCTCACATGTTTTCCTCCGAAAAGGCCAAAGTAGGATACATTATCTCCCTTCTGTCTGGCAAAGCTTTGGCATGGGCCTCTCCATTATGGGAAATTAATTCTCCACTTGTCTACAATTGCTCGGCCTTCATCTCTACCTTTCGGAAGACGTTCGATGTTCCAGGGAAGGCGGCCACTGCCTCTCTTTCTTTGCTACATGTTTCGCAGGGCTATAAGACGGTGGCGGAATATGCCATTGAATTCAAGACTATTGCTGCCGAGGTAAACTGGTCTCCTGAGGCGCTTATTGCAGCGTTCTACGATGGCTTATCGGAACGATTGAAAGATGAATTATCCACCAAAGATCTCCCTGTGGATTTTGAGGAATTCGTGGCTTTGGCTCTAAAGATTGACACACGCTTCCGAGAGAGACAGTCCCAAAAGACTAAAAGATGGACCAAATCTTCGTATGACTCTCCTCGTACCTTCTCCAGCCCTAGTCCAAGTCCTCCCGTGGATGAACCTATGGAACTGGGTGCTACAAAACTCACATCTGAAGAAAGGTCTCGTAGGAGATCTTTGGCTCTTTGTTTCTATTGCGGACAGAAGGGTCACTTTGTCAGACTGTGTCCCTCGAGGCCGGGAAACTTCCGCACCTAGGCGCAGTTAAGGAGCCTGTCCTGGGTGAGCATCTTTCGGCTCCTCCGATTCCTGATGACCGATTCCTTATTTCTGTTTCCGTGGGATGGAGCGGTCACCGGATTTGTACCACGGCTATGATCGACTCTGGGGCTGCTGGTTCATTCATCGATTCCAGCTTCGTTAAACAATACCATGTCCCCTGTGCCCCTCTTGGTTCTCCCATTGCCATCTCTGCCATTGATGGTTTCCCGTTGCACCCCGCTGCCGTCACTCATAGCTCTTTGCCTCTCCTGCTGCACGTTGGATTACTTCACCAAGAGACTATTTCCCTTATGGTCATCTCATCACCCAAGTGCCCCATTATCCTGGGGCTCCCGTGGTTACAATTGCACAATCCTTCCATTCATTGGAGACTTAAAGATATCACAGCCTGGGGATTGCACTGCCAGAAGAATTGCCTCTTGAAACCTTCCCGTACCAAGGCTAACCTAGCCTCTGTCACTGTTGCACCATTGCCTGCCTATTGCCTGGATTACGCAGATGTTTTTGATAAAAACAAAGCGGAGGTGCTACCTCCCCACCGTCCCTATGACTGCCACATTGAATTATTTCCCGGTACCATGCCCCCCAGGGGAAGAACGTACCCGTTGTCTCTTCCGGAATCTAAGGCTCTGGAAGCATATATCCAAGACAACCTTCAAAGGGGTTTTATTCGTAAATCCACCTCTCCGGCTGGAGCTGGGTTCTTTTTTGTTACTAAGAAAGATGGCAGTTTACGTCCTTGCATTGACTATAGGGGGCTCAACAACATTACTGTCAAAAACAAGTATCCCCTTCCTCTTATTCCTGAACTGTTTGATCGTTTGAGAGACTCTGTAATATTTACTAAATTAGACCTGAGAGGTGCTTATAACCTTATTCGCATTAGGGAGGGGGATGAATGGAAGACGGCCTTCAACACACGCATGGGACATTATGAATATACTGTAATGCCTTTTGGACTATGTAACGCTCCTGCAGTTTTTCAAGAATTGATAAATGACATTTTTCGTGACATTGCACTTCAATTTGTTATCGTGTATCTCGACGACATATTGATTCATTCGCCGGATCTCGAAACTCATCAGAAGCACGTCCGTATTGTCCTTCAGCGTCTTCGGCAGAATAACTTATATGCTAAACTCGAAAAATGCCAATTCGCAGTTCCACGCATTTTGTTTCTGGGATACATTATTTCTGCTTCAGGGTTCGAGATGGATCCAGCTAAGCTCTCAGCCATAGCAGAATGGCCCCAACCGGCGGCCTTAAAACCTCTACAACGTTTTCTGGGTTTTGCAAACTATTACAGAAAATTCATAAAAAATTTTTCCAAGATCATCGCTCCCCTTACCGCCCTTACTAGGAAAGGGGCCAATTGTAAAATTTGGTCCGAAGATGCCGAACGAGCATTTTCTCTCCTGAAACAGGCATTCTCCTCGGCTCCTGTGTTAGTACACCCAGACGTCACTAAACCCTTTATTATCGAAGTCGATGCCTCCGAGATCGGGGTTGGGGCTGTACTTTCACAACGCAAAGAATTTCACAGTCGTCTACATCCCTGCGCCTATTTTTCCCGCAAATTCTCCTCTACCGAAGCTAATTATGACGTCGGTAACCGGGAGTTGCTTGGTATTATTTGGGCTCTACAAGAATGGCGACATCTTCTCGAGGGGGCTCGTAATCCCATCACTATCCTCACTGATCATAGGAACCTGGAATATCTCAGCGCGGCTAAACGCCTAAACCCTAGACAGGCCCGATGGACTCTGTTTTTGTCCAGATTTAATTTTATTATCTCCTACAGACCGGGATCAAGAAATGTCAAGGCCGACGCGCTTTCCAGACAATTTATTTCTACCTCTGAGGACAATCCGACTCCTGAACCTATTATCCCTCCAGCTCGTATAATTTCTGCTATTACCACTCAACTCGATTCTTCTTTGACGAAGCGCATATTGAAGGCTCAGTCTCGTTCTCCGGTTCACAGTGCTTGGCCCATGGGTACTCTATTTGTACCTGAATCTGAAAGGCGTCAAGTGCTATACTGGGCTCATTCATCCCTTATTGCTGGACATCCCAATGCTCGGCGCACGGCGGACATTATCTCTAGGGACTTTTGGTGGCCTGAGCTTCGATCCGACTGTCATGACTTTGTAATCGCGTGTCTCCAATGTACTACTGCCAAAGCTTCTCACTCTCGTCCTGCCGGATTGTTACTACCTCTGCCTGTTCCTGTTCGTCCTTGGTCCCATATCGCTATGGATTTTATGGTGGACTTACCTGTTTCTGAAGGTTGTACCGTTATTTTTGTCGTCGTTGATAGATTTTCGAAGTTGGCACATTTCATCCCTTTGCCCAAACTCCCCTCTGCGCCCGAATTGGTACCTGTTTTTGTTCGAGAAATCGTTAGACTCCATGGCCTCCCGACGCAGATTGTGTCTGATAGAGGAGTTCAGTTCACTGCCACCTTCTGGAGAACATTCTGTAAAGCACTAGGGATTTCTCTAGCCCTCTCATCTGCTTACCATCCTCAAACTAATGGGTGCACCGAGAGAACGAATCAATCCCTAGAACAGATCCTTCGCTGTTTTATTGGAGATCATCACTCCGACTGGGCCAGATTGCTCCCGTGGGCTGAATTTGCAAGAAATAATGTCACGCATGAAGCCTCTAAAGTTTCTCCTTTTTTTTGCAACTATGGCTTTCACCCTGCCACCTTGCCCTCAGTGTTTCCAGAGACTCCTGTTCCCGCTGTTGACCATTATTTACTTCAACTCCCTTCCATTTGGGCCAAGACACGTCAATGTTTGTCTACAGCGTCTGAAACCTATAAACGCCAGGTCAATAGACATCGCCGGTTGGGTCCATCTTATATGGCAGGAGATCGTGTCTGGCTTTCCACAAAGAATATTAAGCTCAAAGTCGCTTCCTCCAAACTGGCTCCTCGTTTTATTGGTCCGTTTCGTGTTCTTCGGAGAATTAACCCTGTTGCTTATGAACTTCAACTTCCCCCTAGTCTTCGTATTCCTAGAGTTTTTCATGTATCCTTACTAAAGCCCCTTGTTTGTAATCGCTATACCAAGAGTATCCCACGTCCTCGCCCGGTATTAATTGATACTCACCTTGAATATGAGATCCAATCGATCCTGGATTCTCGTAGATTCCGTAACACTATTCAATATCTGGTACACTGGAAAGGTTACGGTCCAGAAGAAAGGTCTTGGGTATCCGTCAAGAACATTAATGCTCCTCGCCTTGTACAGAATTTCCACAAGAAATTTCCTGATAAACCAGGTAACTTTCGGCCTTCGGCCGGCCCTCGAGAAGGGGGTAATGTCACCTGCTCCTGTGGATCCGCTGTCCCCCGTCGTCCTGCGTCCGTCCGCTCGGCTCCCGGCTCGCCGCTTCACTTACCTCGTGGTGAGGTCAGGAGGAAGCGCCGGCTGGGTGCTCGCCGTTGCGGTCGTGCTCCCTCTGCTGGACACGCGCGTAACTGCAGCTAGGTTTAGCTGCAGCTGCCGCGTTTTGGCAGGCAGGGGGCGCGTGTGACGTCAGTGTTGGGGGCGTGGTGTCTACTGGCGCCAAATTTAAAAACCCAGAAGCCCTGTTACCGGTACCCTGGTGTGGTCTTTTGCTGGTTATTGCTACTGTACGTATTATCGGAATTACTGGATTTTCTGACCCTTTGGCTTGTCCTGACTACCCTTTGCTCTACGATTTGGCTGTGTTTGTCTCTACGTGTATGACCTGGATCGTCTGACTACCCGCTTTGATTCTGACCCACCTTCTGGCTGACTACCCGTCCTGTGTATGACCTGGATCGTCTGACTACCTGCTTTGGATCTGACCCACCTTCTGGCTGACTACCCGTCCTGTGTATGACCCCTGGCTCGTCTGACTCTGCGTTAGTTTTGCCCTACTCCTACGTTACTTTGGTGGAGATCTCTCCAGCTGTACCCAGAGACTATCTACCTCTCCATATCTACCCACTCCGGGCCTCCTCACTGTTTGGATCATCCAATACCTGGGGTTTGCGTCTCTGCGCACTCCTCCAGGAGAAGAACTTCTGCGGTGAGTGCTCTGGCTTGTGGTAGACGTGACATCAGATATCCGAACTATCTTCTATACTAGATGAATTGTATAGTTTAACTTATCAATCATTTAATTTTTTACAGGCTCAAATCCCATTGGAGGACACCTATTGGAGACTAACATTTCTTAGCTCTTCGCTTGGTAGTGACTGGCAGGCGGGGACGTCCAAGATATGATATAAACGTGGAACATATTTCTGCTTTTTCAACTCTTGGTTTTCATTGGCAAACAATTTCTAAATGTTTTGGTATTAGCCGTTGGACTTTGTATCATCATAGCCAAAGAACTGGATTTTGAAGACCCCGATTATCAAATATTTCTGATTCTGAACTTCAAAATCTTATATATGAAATTCTCATCACTACTCCAAAATGCAGGAGAAGTCTATCTAATTGGTAGCTTAAATGCAAGACAAACTCAAGTTTAATGTTTATTGACCTGGTTGGAAGAACAATCAGAAGAAGATCAGCTATCCAGAGAAGAGTTTCTAATGTATTATGTTCTAATCAATTATGGTAAATTTTATATTTTGTAATAAAAAATATAATACTGTATCATTCGCTTAAAAATTGTAAATATATGATATATAAATTATATAATTATACCATGTTCACGGTCTATCCATTGTCTCAATTATTATCTTTGTTAACATGTTTTTCTTTCCTAATATGGTGACAGCACATGAAGAGAGTCCTTACATTTGTGAATTAAATTCATGACACTCAGAGAGGAGGTACACAACCACAAGCTTTCAGCTCCTCTCCTTCCAACTGAAGCTTCCTCCCGGAGCTTAGTTTTGTATTCTGTTGAAGCTCCGTGATTATTTAATTCTTGTTTCCCCCCGAAGGTTTATAGTTTTTTTTATTCACTTTCATGGTGTATACCTGAATAGAGTGTACCTAAATTACCTAAATTATGTGGTTTATGAGGTAAGGAAGCTTTGGTCAAAGCATCTTCTGTACAATTGGCGAGGAATCCATGAAGAGAGTCCTTACATTTGTGAATTAAATTCATGACACTCAGAAAGGAGGTACACAACCACAAGCTTTCAGCTCCTCTCCTTCCAACTGACGCTTCCTCCCGGAGCTTAGTATTGTATTCTACCTCCTCACAAAGAGGCTGTTGAACGCTGTTGAAGCTCCGTGTTATGCATTTAAAAAAAAAAAGTATTTTTATTTAATTCTTTTTTCCCCCAGAAGATTTACAGCTTTTTTTATTCACTTTCAAGGCGTATACCTGAATAGAGTGTACCTAAATTAGCTATGTGGTTTATGAGTTGAGGAAGCTGTAGTCAATGCATCTCCTGTTGCAAGGTACCATGAGGTACCTGGGGTGCAGGCGAGGGAGGAGTCCAAGATGCAGGGGTGTCTAGAAAGAGTCTCAAGAAACTAAGAGGAAGTCAATAGGCAAGCCGAAGGTCTAGGCAGGCAGCAATCCAAATCAAGGTCAGAGAACAATCCGTGGTCAGGTCCAGGCAACAATCAATAGGCAGGGGTCAAAGAACAATCCGGGGGCAGCAATCAATAGGCAAAAGGTCACAGTAGGGAAGGGAGCACAGAACTAGGGACGCACTGCAGTCGACCGAGCGCTTCGGAATATCTGAGCACCGCCATAACGGTGCTCAGAGGTTTTATAGGGATGACGTCATGCCTGAAGATTCACCTCCCGTGCCTTCCTTACTACTCTCTGTTGAAGGAGACAGCGCTGTAAGCGCCGCCCCTTCAACTGAACCCAGGGCTGCCCCGCCCTCCTTCCCTTCGAGCACACAGTATGTAGGAGAAGGCGGCGCTGGAACAACTTGTAGAAGCGCCGCCCTTCCTGTCGTCCCTCGCCACTGCCTCCGGTGTGTTTAATGAAAAAGAAAATTGATAAAAGCTTCTGTTACTGATGAATGAAAAATGGAGGTGCCTCAATCACTTCTAAAGACTATATGTAAATGACTATGTAAATGGAGGACAGAGCAGGCCTTCATAGGGGAATAAAGCAGGCACATACTGTATTTGCTCAATTATAGGCCGCACTTTTTCGTCCTTTTTCGGTGCGCAGCCTATAATCGGAGTTTATCGCAGGGATGCGCAATTCGGGCGCCGGGCAGGTGTTTTGTTTTTCTTTATCATTTAGCCCTGCTGTGGCCAAGCAGCAAGGTTAGGTTCCAGATCCCCCGCACTGCTGCAGGGGACCTGGATCCTTCTCTCTGGCAGCCAGTGGGCGTCTGCCCAATGCAGACAACCCCCGCTGCTGCTGGACTTGATATGATCTTCCGGTTCTGTCAAAGAAGCCCGGCAGCACTACCGGCCAGCAGTGAACGCCTGTGCAATACGCGCAGATAACCTCAGCTGCTGCCGGAACTTCTTTGACTTAGCGTTGACATAGAAGCCCCAGCGAAAGTGGCCAGAAACAGTAGAGGTTGTCTAGGTGCATCGCGCAGACGTCCACTGGCTGCCCCCGCTAGACACCATGGACTCTGGGGATGCATTGGTAAGTCTGGGGGACGGGGGCAGAGTGGCATATCAGGGTGGCATAAAGCATATCAGATGGCAAAGTGGCATATCTGGGGGCAGAGTGGCATATCAGGGGTTATAAAGCATATGAGGGTGGGAGAGTGGTGTATCTATGAGTAAGGTGTATTATTAATTAAGGGGGAGGACCTTAAAATGGATATTGGTTTTCCAAATTTTTGTTTGTATATGACCTATGCTGACTAACTGCATAATGGGTACCAAAAACAAAATGCATGTATTCCTGTTCATTGGATAAAATACTGCTTTACCATTCCACTCATGTGTATTTGTTCTCTATAAATATTTTTTTCTTTAAAATAGCACCAAACGTTAAGGGTGCCGCCTATAATTGAGCCAATACGGTATATTTAGACATTTTAAACATTTTAAAGGTACTATCACAGTGTTGGTTATGGATTCCTCGCCAATTGTACAGAAGATGCTTTGACCAAAGCTTCCTTACCTCATAAACCACATAATTTAGGTAATTTAGGTACACTCTATTCAGGTATACACCATGAAAGTGAATAAAAAAAACTATAAACCTTCGGGGGGAAACAAGAATTAAATAATCACGGAGCTTCAACAGAATACAAAACTAAGCTCCGGGAGGAAGCTTCAGTTGGAAGGAGAGGAGCTGAAAGCTTGTGGTTGTGTACCTCCTCTCTGAGTGTCATGAATTTAATTCACAAATGTAAGGACTCTCTTCATGTGCTGTCACCATATTAGGAAAGAAAAACATGTTAACAAAGATAATAATTGAGACAATGGATAGACCGTGAACATGGTATAATTATATAATTTATATATCATATATTTACAATTTTTAAGCGAATGATACAGTATTATATTTTTTATTACAAAATATAAAATTTACCATAATTGATTAGAACATAATACATTAGAAACTCTTCTCTGGATAGCTGATCTTCTTCTGATTGTTCTTCCAACCAGGTCAATAAACATTAAACTTGAGTTTGTCTTGCATTTAAGCTACCAATTAGATAGACTTCTCCTGCATTTTGGAGTAGTGATGAGAATTTCATATATAAGATTTTGAAGTTCAGAATCAGAAATATTTGATAATCGGGGTCTTCAAAATCCAGTTCTTTGGCTATGATGATACAAAGTCCAACGGCTAATACGAAAACATTTCGAAATTGTTTGCCAATGAAAACCAAGAGTTGAAAAAGCAGAAATATGTTCCACGTTTATATCATATCTTGGACGTCCCCGCCTGCCAGTCACTACCAAGCGAAGAGCTAAGAAATGTTAGTCTCCAATAGGTGTCCTCCAATGGGATTTGAGCCTGTAAAAAATTAAATGATTGATAAGTTAAACTATACAATTCATCTAGTATAGAAGATAGTTCGGATATCTGAATTGAATTAGAGAGTAAATAATGATGAAGCATAATCTATACATTGTATTAACAGATATTCAAGCAAATGCTTTCCTCGTGTCTATGACATTACCTGTATTTTGATATGCAAATGAACCACTTTTCAAGCGTACCCCTTTATGTAACCCTGTGTGTATTGGCCTCTATGTGTCCCTGTGAGTGTCTTTGTGTGTCTCCCTGTATATATGTGTGACTCTGTGTTTTTATTTTGTTTGTCTGTGGGCCCCTATGTTTCTGTGCCCCCATGTGTTTTTATATTTATATTGTGTCCTCCTGTGTCCCTATGCTTGCATGTCCTCCCATGTCCTTATTTTTGTCTATGCACCACCCTGCGTCCCTATATTTATAGTGTACCACTATATTTCACTATGTGCATGCACCCCCTATATGTCACTATGTTTCGTGTTCTGTACATTTAAGGAATGGTTAATGCACCACATACCTTTTAGAAATCATCTTCAATGTGTCTGGAAAAACGTATTAAATATTCCAAAAATCTGCAAAAACAAGTCCTACACAGAGTCTGAAAAGGAAAAGAAAATTTTAAAAACACAACACAACAAGAAGGTCTAAATAACAGCAAATTTCCAGCAATGACATCAATAACAGAATTTGCCAACCAATCCAATCAGTTTAAAATAAAAAAAAAACCTACATTACACTGTCTTTTTAATGAAAAGATAAACATAATGAAATGGCAAAATTAATTTAAAAAACCTGAAGTAATAACACCTCCTCCACTCCCCAAAACCACTAATCCCACAACAGACCATGTCAAGTCAGCACATCCACATGTAACCCCATGAACCCCAAAAATTATCACTACTTCCAACATTAATCCCACATGCCCCAAAAAAGATCAAAACAAGCAAGTCCCCATCTCACCCCAGAACCCCCATCCAAAAACTCACATGATAGCATCATGCCATCTTAAACAAGAATTAGCAATGAAACTAATTGAACCCCAGTGAAACCATTTCACAGATACTAACATAAATGTATATAATACACAATTCAAAATGAGGAAAATGATTAAATTAAACAAAGGGGCTCAAATGTACAAAACCAATGGGAAGAAAAACTTACCCAGTTCAATGGAGAGGCCTACACTGCTTACCAGCAAGCTCAGAATGAGCTCTAGGAGGCGGAGTCAACCTGCCAGGGTCATGATCATGTGACTGATGACCAGTTTCAGTCTATATATATACAAATTTCACTCCATCTGTTTCACTATATGATATAAGCATTTTTTTCAGTCTATATATATACAGATTTCACTCCATCTGTTTCACTATATGATATAAACAAATTTCACTCCATCTGTTTCACTATATGATATAAGCATTTTTTTCAGTCTATATATATACAAATTTCACTCCATCTGTTTCACTATATGATATAAACAAATTTCACTCCGTTTCACTATATGATATAAGTGTTTTTTTCAGTCTATATATATACAAATTTCACTCCATCTGTTTCACTATATGGTATATGAAAAATTTCAGTATATGATATATGCGTTTCACTATATGATATATACGTTTCAGTATATGATATATGAAAAATTTCACTATATGATATATACGTTTCACTATATGATATATACGTTTCACTATATGATATATGCGTTTCAGTATATGATATATGCGTTTCACTATATGATATATGCGTTTCAGTATATGATATATGAGTTTCAGTATATGATACATGCGTTTCACTATATGATATATGTGTTTCAGTATATGATATATGCGTTTCAGTATATGATATATGCGTTTCAGTATATGACATATGCGTTTCAGTATATGATATATGCGTTTCACTATATGATATATGCGTTTCACTATATGATATACAAGGGAAAAAAACCTGAAATAATGTCCCTAACGGCCCCTCATAAGCTGGCCCTTCCTGGCGCAGTTAAGCACCAGAGTTCCTTTGGTGTGTGTGCAGATTCCTCATTCTGGTGACCAACATATTACAAGTGTCACCAGTGTTCAAAATGACAAAAATCTATATGATATGTCAGATGGATTTCTCTGAAAAACAAGTTTGATTTTCCTCCCATTATATCCTATGGGCATTCCATCAATACCGTCATTCACCTGTCATTCCATAGAACACAGCTATAATCCCACATGATATGAGGTTTGGAACCTATAACTGTACTAGGGGAGTATACATGACAAAGATCTATATGATATGTCAGAGGGTTTTCTCTAAAAAAACAAGTTACATTTTTCTCCCATTATATCCTATGGGCATTCCACCAATACTGTCATTCACCTGTCATTCCATAGAACACAGCTATAATCCAACGTAATCTGAGTTTTAGATCACATGTGTGTGCTAGGGGAGTATGTGTGCCAAAGATCTAAATGATATGTCTTAAAGTTTTATTTCAAAATCAATTATTCTTTTCCTCCCCATTATAGTCTATGGGCATTCCTCCCCATTATAGTCTATGGGCATTCCTCCCCATTATAGTCTATGGGCGTTCCTCCCCATTATAGTCTATGGGCATTCCTCCCTATTATAGTCTACGGGCATTCCTCCCCATTATAGTCTATGGGCATTCCTCCCCATTATAGTCTATGGGCATTCCTCCCCATTATAGTCTATGGGCGTTCCTCCCCATTATAGTCTATGGGCGTTCCTCCCCATTATAGTCTATGGGCATTCCTCCCCATTATAGTCTATGGGCGTTCCTCCCCATTATAGTCTATGGGCATTCCTCCCTATTATAGTCTACGGGCATTCCTCCCCATTATAGTCTATGGGCATTCCTCCCCATTATAGTCTATGGGCATTCCTCCCCATTATAGTCTATGGGCATTCCTCCCCATTATAGTCTATGGGCATTCCTCCCCATTATACTCTATGGGCGTTCCTCCCCATTATAGTCTATGGGCATTCCTCCCCATTATAGTCTATGGGCATTCCTCCCCATTATAGTCTATGGGCGTTCCTCCCCATTATAGTCTATGGGCATTCCTCCCTATTATAGTCTACGGGCATTCCTCCCCATTATAGTCTATGGGCATTCCTCCCCATTATAGTCTATGGGCATTCCTCCCCATTATAGTCTATGGGCATTCCTCCCCATTATAGTCTATGGGCATTCCTCCCCATTATACTCTATGGGCGTTCCTCCCCATTATAGCCTATGGGCGTTCCTCCCCATTATAGTCTATGGGCGTTCCTCCCCATTATAGTCTATGGGCATTCCTCCCCATTATAGTCTATGGGCATTCCTCCCCATTATAGTCTATGGGCATTCCTCCCCATTATAGTCTATGGGCGTTCCTCCCCATTATAGTCTATGGGCGTTCCTCCCCATTATAGTCTATGGGCGTTCCTCCCCATTATAGTCTATGGGCATTCCTCCCCATTATAGTCTATGGGCATTCCTCCCCATTATAGTCTATGGGCATTCCTCCCCATTATAGTCTATGGGCATTCCTCCCCATTATAGTCTATGGGCGTTCCTCCCCATTATAGTCTATGGGCATTCCTCCCCATTATAGTCTATGGGCGTTCCTCCCCATTATAGTCTATGGGCATTCCTCCCCATTATAGTCTATGGGCGTTCCTCCCCATTATAGTCTATGGGCGTTCCTCCCCATTATAGCCTATGGGCGTTCCTCCCCATTATAGTCTATGGGCGTTCCTCCCCATTATAGTCTATGGGCATTCCTCCCCATTATAGTCTATGGGCGTTCCTCCCCATTATAGTCTATGGGCGTTCCTCCCCATTATAGTCTATGGGCGTTCCTCCCCATTATAGTCTATGGGCGTTCCTCCCCATTATAGTCTATGGGCGTTCCTCCCCATTATAGTCTATGGGCGTTCCTCCCCATTATAGTCTATGGGCGTTCCTCCCCATTATAGTCTATGGGCGTTCCTCCCCATTATAGTCTATGGGCGTTCCTCCCCATTATAGCCTATGGGCATTCCTCCCCATTATAGTCTATGGGCATTCCTCCCCATTATAGTCTATGGGCATCCCTCCCCATTATAGTCTATGGGCATTCCTCTCCATTATAGCCTATGGGCATTCCTCCCCATTATAGTCTATGGGCATCCCTCCCCATTATAGTCTATGGGCATTCCTCCCCATTCTAGCCTATGGGCATTCCTCCCCATTATAGTCTATGGGCATTCCTCCCCATTATAGTCTATGGGCATTCCTCCCCATTATAGTCTATGGGCATTCCTCCCCATTATAGTCTATGGGCATTCCTCCCCATTATAGCCTATGGGCATTCCTCCCCATTATAGTCTATGGGCGTTCCTCCCCATTATAGTCTATGGGCGTTCCTCCCCATTATAGTCTATGGGCGTTCCTCCCCATTATAGTCTATGGGCGTTCCTCCCCATTATAGTCTATGGGCGTTCCTCCCCATTATAGTCTATGGGCGTTCCTCCCCATTATAGTCTATGGGCGTTCCTCCCCATTATAGCCTATGGGCGTTCCTCCCCATTATAGTCTATGGGCGTTCCTCCCCATTATAGCCTATGGGCGTTCCTCCCCATTATAGTCTATGGGCGTTCCTCCCCATTAAAGTCTATGGGCGTTCCTCCCCATTAAAGTCTATGGGCGTTCCTCCCCATTATAGTCTATGGGCGTTCCTCCCCATTATAGTCTATGGGCGTTCCTCCCCATTATAGTCTATGGGCGTTCCTCCCCATTATAGTCTATGGGCGTTCCTCCCCATTATAGTCTATGGGCATTCCTCCCCATTATAGTCTATGGGCGTTCCTCCCCATTATAGCCTATGGGCATTCCTCCCCATTATAGTCTATGGGCGTTCCTCCCCATTAAAGTCTATGGGCATTCCTCCCCATTATAGTCTATGGGCATTCCTCCCCATTAAAGTCTATGGGCATTCCTCCCCATTATAGTCTATGGGCATTCCTCCCCATTAAAGTCTATGGGCATTCCTCCCCATTAAAGTCTATGGGCATTCCTCCCCATTATAGTCTATGGGCATTCCTCCCCATTAAAGTCTATGGGCATTCCATTTTGTCATTCGTTTTAGTATGTCCCCCTTGCGGCCCTGTATGACAGGTCATTCTGTCACAGCCCCTTTTCTCTACATGCTGGTTCTGTGTTGCGGCGAAGGGGTTAATCGCTGGTGGCCATGGGGCGGAGGAAGCAATGTTCGGCGGGTGTTTGGGGTGCAGGTCTGTCCCGCCACAACACCTCCGCATTCTAAACGGCCGCTGAGCGGCTGCTAGCGGGATAGAAAGCCATCTCCTCCTGCCGCCGGCGCCTAATGAATTTAAAGGGGCCGGCGTGCACACACCGCGCCACCCAATGGCCGTTCCTCAGCACTTTGTCCCAGGTCTTAAAAGGGGTGGGACGAAGAGCTGAGGCATGGCTATTGGGTGGCGCGGAGTCTGAAGCAGTGGTAAGTCGGGGGGGGGGGACAGGTCCACTTTATTCAGCGGGCAAAGTGGCATTTGTCCAGGGCCCACTAACCTTCGGGGGCCCCCCTCTGAGCTTTTAATCATCCACGGTGTGACCACGCGCCCCACATAGTGCGGTTTTTTAATATTATTTTTTATGCGGAGGAGAGAGAGAGAGAGAGAGACGCAGTGCGTTTCTCATGAACGTTTCAGCAACCACTCTGTCTCCTCCGGGAGGCCTCTAGCTCGGTTGTGGTGCAGGCGTGTCTTGCTGATCTCCGGAATATGATGTGAAGCAGCGCGCACTGCGGCAGAGCAAAGAGAAAGAGGCCTTGTGTTCTCACCGCAGGACGTCTGGAAGGTAAGCGAACTACAAAGGGGGGGTGGGGGGGTAGATAGCGAGGAAGAGTGTTGTATGAATATTGAAATAAAGAGTGAGATAATAAATGAATTAGTGTGTGGATGAATTGTGTGAATGAGGGAGAGTATGAAATAATGTGTGTATAAATTATTTGAATGAGAGAGAGAATGAATTTGTGAGAATATATTAATGAATATGTGTAATTGATTTGTGTGAGTGAGAGAATAAATGATTATGTGAATGTCAGTTGGTGAGTGACTGTAAAAGTGTTTGTGTGTATCATAGATGTATAATTGATTAGTGGAAAGGCAAAGAGGGTGCATGTGCATTGGGGACAAAGACGGCATAGGATGGGCTCTTTGGAGACAAAGTTGACTTGTGCTGGGCTGTTTGGGGACAAAGATGGCAAGTCTTTTGTGTGTTATGTGGTTGCCAGTCAGGTTCTATGTGGGCAGTGTGGACGCCAAGGCTGGCTTTGTGGTGTGCAACCTGTGATCTGGGGTTTTATCTATATTTTTGGGTGTGTGCAGCGGGTTCCAAGGAAATGCTTGCATAGGGTCCATGTTTCTAAATATAAAATGTATGTCTAATATTTATATATATTGACAGTTGGGGCTACTATTAATCTATATTGGCAGCAGGGTTTAACTTTAAAGAAACGGAGCAGTTCAGCTGTTGTCTTTACTTCAAAGCGATAAGTACATATTAAGGAGTAAAAAATGCATGTCTAATGGACACACATATATATAGATATATCTATATATATATATACACACACCCACACACACACATACGTGTGTGTAATTTCATGGGTGTCATAGTGTGTTTTGGAATGGCAGAAATAAGATGTGGTCACCCTA
Organism: Spea bombifrons; assembly: GCF_027358695.1. Classification (NCBI taxonomy): domain Eukaryota; kingdom Metazoa; phylum Chordata; class Amphibia; order Anura; family Pelobatidae; genus Spea; species Spea bombifrons. The sequence continues at coordinate 141,555,598 of NC_071088.1, read as the reverse complement.
GGTCCGCGGTTGTGGAATTTGAAGATGGCCGCACGTCCAGCAGCCTTCTGACTGTAGGGCCCCCCTCTGCTCTTCCTCTTCTGGGCGCCTGTGGTGGTGTGGCGGACTAGGAAGCTGCTTTAAAAAGATGGCCGCATATACTGTGGCATCTTTAATTCTATAGAGATGGAGCTTCCCCCCCTGGCCTCAATGGCACTTCTCAGCTCTGGTGTTGAGAGCTTGCTGTGGCTTACCGATGCAATGTTTTAAATACTAGAGCTGAAATGTGCAAAATAAGAACCCAGCCAAGAGCACATTGGACCTCCATTGCATAAGGATCCCCCTCCCTGTTGCTCAAGGTTTTGAATTTTCCCTCAGCCTCTTTTCATGATTATATCCATTATCCTCCCTCCATATAGCACCTATCCCCCCCACTGCATTGGGGGTGGGGGCAGTGGCTGTAGTGGAGGGAATACAGGCTAGTAGTGGGGGCAACAGGGCTAGTGGGCCCTCAACTGTAACCCCCCCCCACACACACACTACACTCCCCAGTTGAGCCTCTGTACTCCCCAGTTTTTGCATTTGATTGGCGGGAAGGCAGAAGGACGGGCCCACTATTATATTTTTTGCCCAGGGCCCACCAGAGCCTTGAATTGGCCCCCTATATGCCACTCTGCCTCCAGAAATGCATTTGAACCCCCTGTATGCCACTATGTCCCATGATATGCCCCTGGCATATAGTGGGGTATAAGGCGTTTCTGGAGGCAAAGTGGCATAAAGGGGGTTAAAAGGCATATCATGGGGAAGAGTGGCATATAGGAGGGTATAAGGCAAATCAGGGAGTCAGAGTGGCAAATTGGGGGGTATAAGGCATTTTGGGGGCATAGTTGCAAGCATGGGGGCAGATGTGCATAAATGGGGGAGCAGGTTGGCAAATAAAAAGGAAATCAAAACAAAAATGTCGTCACAATCATAGCTGAAACAATAGTTTACATGAATGAATAAAGAACTAAAAGTTTCTTACAAGAATATCGTGAAGAATAATGATGCGATCGCTGAATCAAATGGAACTTTTTCATCTAAAAATGTTTGCAGTAGCAAATGTTTTGATTCCATTATGTCTCAAATGTATTTCATTTATTAGGGCCTTTTAACATTTTGATTTCTGTCATTTGAATACAAATAATAATGTGATAAAAAGAATGTTTTCTAGTTGTTGATTGTTGCGAAGAAATCACTGAGCCGTCCAGCAACTTCCTCGTCCCGAAGAAGCGTAGTACCTGTGAGACGTTTATCATTCTATATAAAGCAATATCCACCGGCTCCTGTCCTAATGTATTTCTGGGGGGTTTTTTGTAGTTCTATTTATTCGGCTCACAGTGTGGATCTATGATATATTTACATATTAACAAAATCTCCAAGCTGCGTGGAAAGCCGCCTCAGTGCGCCCATTAACATATCATTAATCAGACCGGGGCGCAAACAGACAATGTTTCCATTGACACCATTTATGTGCCAAACAGAGATATTTTCTCAGGGTGGAACGCGGGAGGTGAGAGAAGTCGGGCGGACTGTCGGAGAACCTTTGGAGGAGACTCTCCAAGGAGTTGATCAGAGGAAGCACCCAGAGATGATATGGTTTGTGGCCAATGAGCGTGAGACACTCGCTTCTGCGAGTAAGCAAAGGAACCTGTAATGTAATCTCCAGCTATGAATCAATATACGAGTGGCTCATATAATCCCTTCTTGTGCTGTTTTCTATAGACGTACCGTAGGTTTGCATGGACTATGAAGGACCTGCAGGTTCTTAGGTATACACTATAACAATACAACCCCAGCGCGTTTCTCCTGCAAGAAGGATTGAGCAGTGATAGTATTAGCGCATAGGTAAGGGAATGAGCTGACAGTCGATGGATCTCACCCATCCATTAGAGAAACCGGCCCGTCTTGCAGAAGAAGCTCACCCATAACGTCGAGTGAAGCTTTATAAGTTTGCTTGTTGAGGTTTCACACACCAGTCCCAGCAATGGACGTTAACTGCTGACTTGAAAGGTTTTGTTTTGTGAACGGGGGGGGGGGGAGTATTATCTTTAATGTTGGGGTTACCCCAATGAGTTGCAAGGTGTCTTTTTTAAAGTGTATCTGTCTGTCTTTTACCTTTTCTCTCTTACACTTTGTTTTTTGGCAATGAAACCGTCATTTTTGTGATTGGAATAGACTTCAGGTGTCTAAAGTTGTTTTGAGAGAAAATGTGGGTTTTGTAAATGTGCAGAATCAGATGATTGCAGGAAGGAGGATTGGAGAATGTTTGGGGAATGAGTGTGATATACGCAGTGGCGTAGGTGAGGGGCCACCCCATACGTTAACACTGTTTTTATTTATTTTTGGCGCAGCCGGAGTGGAGAGAGAGGCAGTGAGTGGTTGGTCAGGAATATGTGTGTTCAGCAACCGCTTGGCACTTTGGCACTTGTCACTCGCCTCTGTCTCGGTGCTAGCGTTTCATGCTGAGCGCCGGTATATGACGTCATATTCCGGCAGTCAGCAGCGAATCAGCGTGCACCGCGGCAGAGCAGGGAGATAGAGGCCTCGTGATCTCACTTCAGGACTTCTACAAGGTAAGTGAATTTCAAATGGTGGAGAGGGGAGATAGGGGGAGGGTAGATAGTGAGGAAGGGGTCGATAGGGCAGAAGCGAGGGAAAAGTGGTAGATAGGGAGAAGGGAGGGAGATTGGGAGAAAGGAGGGTAGCAAGAATATTGAAATAAAGAGTCCGAATGAGAGAGAGAGTGTTAATGGATTAATGTGTGGATGCATTGTGTGAATGAGTAAGTGAGAGAATGAATGAATGTTTGAGAATGCATTGATGAATATGTGTAAAAGGTTTGTGTGAAAGAGTGAAAGAATAAATGATTGTGTAAATGAAAGTGAATTAGCGAGCGACTGTAAAAGTGTTTGTGTGAATCATAGGTGTATAATTGATTTGTCAAAAAGGCATAGATGGTATAAGCAGGGTGTTTAAGCATTGGGGACCAAGATGGCCTAGGCAGGGTGTTTATGGGACAAAGATGGTATACACTCTGCTGTTTGGGGACACTGTTGACTCATTCTGGCCTGTTTGGGCGCTTTTCAGGTTCTATGTGGGCAGTGTGGATGCCAGGGTTGGCTTTGGGGTGTGCAACCTGTATCTATGTCTGTAATTTAGAGGGGGGGGGGGTTATCTATACTTTTTAATGCAGAGATTTTATGTGAATTCCACATGATCTATACCTGCAAAACTGTATTTTTGTGTGATTTTGTTAATATTTATCTGTTATGCTATGTTTCCATACATTCTTTATGTACACCTACAAATACAGGATTTGTATGGTGTATTGAGTTGACCAATACCTGGAGTGCTTTTGTCATGTGTTGTTTATTTGATCGATACCTTCAGTGCAGAGTTTACATGTGATTTCCAGTCGATCTACACCTGGAATGCTGGGTTTGTGTGTTCTATAGATCTATACCTGCAATGCTATGTTTCCATACGTTATTTATGTATACCGGCAAATACAGGGTTTTTATGTCTTATTCAGTTGCATGTGCTGTTTTCATGCGTTGTTATTTGATCTATACCTGAACTACAGGGAGTAAGTATGGTTTAGTGAATGAGGGGACAGTCAGAAGGAGGGAAGACAACCGACTCTCACAGTCTTCCCCTGATCTGCAGTCAGTGTGGCAAATCATTTGAATCTTGTTTTGGTGTGGTAGTGGAGGGAGTGATTGCATGCTAGGGAGTGTGGAAGGGGGTCCAAGCAAATGCTTGGTTAGGGTCCAATATTTATCTAATATATATATAACTTTTGGCAGCAGGGTCTAATTTTAAAGAATGCTTAATAAAAGAGATAAGTACATATTATGTATTTAAAAATGGATATGTAATGCATATATATATATATATATATATTTTAGTGTATATGTAGTGTTTTATAACCCCCCCCCTTCCTGTGGTCTCTGTCCCCCCTTGTGCACCCCCTCAATATGAAAGCTGGAGATGCCACTGGATATATGTGACATTCTGCTGATAAAAGAGTCATATAACCAGCTGTATGGCGGGGGGAAATAATAACATGTATTTCTCTTTACGTGCATCCTTTCTGTAGGTTCCGGCTGGATTTCTGGATTCATCGTAGCGCAAACGCCTGCGAGATTAGATCTCTTTTTATAATAATAATAATCAATGTTTGAATCTCCACCGGTCTCCAGACACTGAATTGAAGAATATGCAGTGTTTTTATTTGATTAGAATAAAAGCATTTTTATTAGCATGTGCGATGTGAAGCTCGAGGCAGTTTGATGAATTGTGTGGCCGCACCTGCATACTCCTGTCTGTGCATAAAAGTACCACGCGTTACTAACCCTTTCATCACCATGGGGCCAGGGCCGAACGGCGGGGGTATTAGAATCAATGTTTTCAGTTTGTAGCCCGCACGGATCGGCAAAACAAATCTTCGGTTTGTGTATTTTTACCAAAGAAAGACCATGGCATGAGTTATGGCGGGTAAAGGTGATGGAAAACCCTTCCAGTAAAATCTAGGGGGTATGTAGATTCATTATTAAAGAAAGTCTCATCTACAGACAGCAGACCAGCCAGAAGGCTTGTTGTTTCCTCAGAAATCTCATGGTGCTGTCACAACCACAAGGGATTCTGGGTAGGCGCATGCCAATAAGGTCAACAATGGTCACCTTTTGCCTCTGTTTAAATGTTGTTATACACAGATCCCTTGAAAGTAATTTCCGCCGTACAGGACATCTTTTAGAGAAAACTCGGGAAGAGATGCAGTAGCCAGATCGCTGCTCGTGGACAGCCGTTTCGTCCTTAATGGGACTCGTCAGCGTGAGGTTGCGATACTGGGTTAATACTTGAGGGTTGGGGTATCCATGAAATACCATTACATAAGTTATGGTGGGAGATAAAGGTGATGGAAAACCCTTCCGCTTCAAATTAAGGGGTAGTAGAAGCATTATTAAACACTCATCTTCAGACACCAGACAACCAGGGGCGGGCTGGGCCGGGGGGCAATTGCCCCACAGGCCGCCCTGAATCTACCTTAAAACGGCGGCACCGCCGCCCATTTAAGCGGCCGACGATTCGGCGGCACCGCCGCCCATTTAAGCGGCCGACGATTCGGCCACGCCAGGGCCGTCTTTAATGCCCGGAGCATCCGCCGTGGGCCGGCCGAACTGGCCGGCACACCGAGATGCCATCGCGGCCGATGCGGCTGTGACTCTTAAAGCGGCCATAAGACACGCTGGCCGCTTTAAAATCATTAAGAGGCCAGCGTGCCTGCACAGTGCCGCCCAGTGTCTTGTTCCGTGTGACTCCGCCCCCTCGAGCGGCACGTCACATCGTCAATGTGATGGGCCGCTCGAGGGGGCTGAGTCACATGGAACAGCTCCTCGTGACAGCTAGAAGAGCACGTTGGGGCACAGCAGCAGTGAAGGATGGCAGCAAAAAAACGTAAGTATAAAACAAAATAAAACAAATAGTTGGGGTAATAGGCGGAAGGGAAGCCATATTCAAAGGGTGGGGGCTGAATTGGGACAACAATATTAAATGCAAAATGGGGGTGGCTAGGGGGTATAAGCACACAACAAGGTGGTTGGGGCACCACATAAATCAATACACAAAGGTGGGGGGTGGGTGTCTGGGTTCAATATACATGGGTCATTAACAATGCAAAGGGGGGCATCAATACACAAGGGAGGGGGGCTGGCTGGTGTTGGGGCATAATGAACAAAGGGGGCTGGCTGGGGGCACAAATCCACAAGGGGCAAAATGTACAAAGGGGTCTGGCTGGGGGCACAAATACACAAGGGTGTGGGGGAAATACATTAAAGCCAAAGGGGGGGCTGGCTGAGGCATCAGTACACAAGTTTGGTTTGTGTGTGTGTTTGGATATCGGTGTGGCAGAGCCTGTCCTGGTGTCTGTGTGTTTGGCTGTCTGTGTGGCAGAGCCTGTCCTGGTGTGTGTTTGGGTGTCGATGTGGCAGAGCCTGTCCTGGTGTCTGTGTGTTTGGCTGTCTGTGTGGCAGGGCCTGTCCTGGTGTGTGTTTGGGTGTCGATGTGGCAGAGCCTGTCCTGGTGTCTGTGTGTTTGGCTGTCTGTGTGGCAGGGCCTGTCATGGTGTGTGTTTGGGTGTCGATGTGGCAGAGCCTGTCCTGTTGTGTGTGTTTGGGTGGCAGAGCCTCTCCTGATGTGTGTGTGTGTGTTTGGGTGTCAGTGTGGCAGAGCCTGTCCTGGTGTGTGTGTCTGGGTGTCGGTGTGGCAGAGCTTGTCCCGACACAGGCTGTTTGGGGACAAAATTGGCTAATGCTGGGCTGTTGGGGACAAAGTTGCTCACTGTGGACACCAGGGCTGGCTTTGGGGGTGTGCATCCTGTGATCTATGCCTGTAATTTAGGGGTTTTTAGCTGTTATGTGATTTCCAGTTGGTCTGTATGTGCAAAGCTGGGTTTGTGTGTTATTTTGCTATGCTATGTTTCCATACATTATTTCTGTATGTATGCCTGCAAATACAGGGTTTGTATTTCTTATTCAGTTGATCTATACATGCATGTGCTGTTTACAGGTGTTGTTTATTTGATCTATACCTGAACTACAGGGAGTAAGTAAAACAGAGGTGTGGCTTAGTGAATGAGGGACAAAGGGACTCTGGGGATAATTCCAGGCAGGGGCCCAAGGAAATGGCTAGGGGCCAATTTTTCTATATTTAAATTTTCTTTTGTTACAAAGATTAGCTGTTTTTGTTAATGTTTTAAACATCATTTTTTTTATTCCCAGTCCCATCACCACATTACATCAATATGCGTTAGAAAATCAGGAAAAGATGGGCATGGATGGTGTGCTGATTGGGTGGCGCAACAATGGGCCACTTGACTAGACTTGCCCCCCAGGCCTTAGGCTGCCAGCCCTCCCCTGCAGATAACCTCATGCTGACGAAACAGCTGTCAATGAGCGGTATTTCACCCCGAGGCATCTCTTCCTGAGGGCTGTCTTGTACAGCGGGGCAATGACTTTCAAGGGATCTGTGTATAAAGTGCATCTAGAGGCAATCATTGTTGACCTTGTTTGCATGCGCCTACCCAGAATCTCTTGCGGTTGTGGCGTCGCCATGAGATTTGTGAGGGAACGGCGAGCCTTCTGGCTTGTCTGGTGTGTGTAGATGAGATCTGTGTCATAATGCTGTGACATAGGCCAAAGAAAGGAAACGTACCTTTTTGTGATGGTGCAATAGGTACGGAGCGGAGTTAAAGCAGCGGTATCGGAAAGAAGAACACACTCTGCGGAAACTCGATCCATGCTGAATGTAATCTGCTGTATCATGATATAGATATGTCAATCACAATAGTTTCTGCTCTGGGATATTACCGACTGCGTTTGGATTTGCTGGGGGTCGGACTGAATGGTTCCTAATGCGGATATAGAGCAAACGACACCTCCGCTTGCTACGGAGCACAGCAAAGGGTATTGAGCTGATTTGTAGAAGTTATTATTATTCTCAGCGACATCGTCGTGTATACAATGTAATGTATGTAACGATAATTATTACTATTTCAAGAACATTCCACGCTTCTTTGTCGAGTCTAATATATGATGTAGGTTTGATTGGTAGTAGTTTAGGTGCGTGATTGCTCCTAGTTTTGTGCTTTCTGGCGCTCTGTGCGTGTCGAGTTGAAGTGGATGCTTTTGTCTTTCTCTCGTCTCTAGGAAGAGGTTCCTCAAGAAGTTCCTCAGTTGAAGGTAAAGAGCTCTTCAAGCTTAGCTCCAACTATCGCTAGTCAAGTAGCTAAAGGGGCATCTGTGGGCTCCACGCAAGAAGAGTTACTTCCCCTGCTGAACCCGGGCAAAGATCACGGGGGGGCGACAACCACCCAGGATCCCACTTTGTCCGAACTCGACGAGGATGTGGAATTTCTGCTGGGTCCGGAAGCGCCGTTCTCAGCTGAGGCAAGCGGTCAACCCACTGTGTGAGCAGAATGTGAGGAGAATGGCCTGCAGGCGACACCCGAAGGACCCGGTAAGGGAAAAAGTCTGCGACGTACATTGAGTGTTTGCCTGATTTTTTTTTTAATGCCTCTATGCACTAAGGGAGGGATGCCCTGCGGCTCTTGAGGTCCATGCATTGAATGTGTACTACGGCGCTTACAAAAAGTACTTGCGTGGTGAACCCGGTGATTGTCCTTTCCTAAGATGTGTGTGTGTGTGTGTGTTGTTTCTACCGAAGGCAGGTTTTTACACACGCACGCTTTGGTGTCTCCTTCATTAAACAAGGCTGGATGTTTACAGCTGCCGGAACCGTTGTAGTTGTTATCCAATTTCCTCCAGAATTGTCAAGCACCGGATCGATGTATCGTACAGCGTGCAGCTGAAACCGCTAAAGCTCTACTCCAGGAAAGGTTTGTCGTACGGGAAGACACGACAACTTTGAGAATATGGCTCTCAAACACCAGCAAACAAACAAACACTTGGTGGGCTTGTCATAGATGAGACGCAGTCAGCTCCATCTGTTTGTTTGTGAAACTATATGTTGACCATAGAGCGTCAGCTCCTTTTAAAACGGAGACAGACGACAGGTAAAGATGCTAGCGACGCATCGATGGACTGGGTCTGCTTTGAGCAGAGGACTAAACTGATGGAAAGTAAATGTAGAGTAAAATGTTGTCCATGAGATATTGTTTGTAAATGATTGTTTGTGGCAAATTGAAGCAAGCTCTTGATAATACTCATCCGTCACCCTTTTTTGCAGACACAGACGTTATGGAAGATGTCGGTTCAGCTGCTGATGAGAAGCAGACAGAGATGACTGAAGAAGATCTCGAAGACCGGTTGGACAGCGTGAGACGTGCAAATTGCACACAGCGACGTGTCGTCACACCGCCGGGAAGGACGTTTAAGGCGAGTGCGGAAAGGGAGCCATCCCCGCTGTGATGTTGGGCACAGACCGTTGTTGAGAGTACGTCAGAGGGAATGTCCTGCGCTAGGTAGGGCAGTAAAATTACGACGATTGTGTATTTAGCGTCATTTGTGAGAATAAAGGCGTGCTTCTCTTGACCGTTTTGTATCTGCGCAGTAAGACACCGAGCTCAGACGGGTGAGTGTTTATCGCGATGGGCACTTTGTTGGATGTGAAGAGAAATGCATAAAGTTAGTTAGCAGCTTCACTACAGCACTTACCAATGACCAGAAAGCAGTGCTTGAATTTGGCCTAGGATTTCACTTTCACTTTCATCGTCACGTATAGATACGTACATGCAGAGTAACACAATCAATCGCATTGTTATGAATGAGTGAAAGATACTCTTCTTCCTAGTTTTCATTGTTATTTGAGAAATGTAATGACTCAATGAACGTGTACGTACCTGACCAGTATGTTCCGTTTCATCCTTATTAATGATGATAATCATTAGAAAGAACCTGGAAAACACAAAAATGGAGAGATGATGATGATGATGTTTACGTAAACTGTGGAGTCTGGTAAATTGTGAGATAAAATGTCTGGATTGATGAGCACCGCTAGCGGTTAATGAGCTTTTGGGAAGGAATGTCTGTCTGCAGTCTAGGAGGTAGCGATGGATGATCTGCATGCAAGGAAAACTTTCATGTTGTTTGTTATCAGACAGACATTTGAGATAGGTTTCTTTTCGGGGTCTGTCTGGTTTAGTGAAAGTGTAGAAGGAAGGAGTAGGTTTGAGGAGTTTGTGAGCCGAGTGGGACGGTTTGAATAATTTGACAGCTAGAGATGCAGATATTCCCTTTGAGCAGCGAAGAAGATTGCAGTACGCGGGCAGCACTCTCTGATGGACAGCGACAACTGTGACAATGGAAAGGCGGCCGTGAATTGAAAGAAACAGGTAGGTAGTGTCGTCTATGTGGATTTTGTGTCGTCATCTTGATTGGCGAGTGACATGTTTGTTGGTTAGTTTACAGATAATAATATCTATCCTCTTAGGGGAGGATGCCGTGGGCAGTATGGTTTCATGGCTATGGAAGGAAAGAGGGAGCGAATGAGTGAGATGCGAGGTGAGTCCATGAGACATTTACAGATAGATAGTGTGATGGAAGCCTCCATCACTGGGAGCACTGGGGAGGCCTGACTGGCAGCCTCCTCCCTATTGACGATGGGCCCTGGGTTTGTAGAGACTTCTGTGGCTACCCCCAGCAGTATCATCTCATCACCGGCTGAGGGGATTATCTCCAGCAGACAGCCAGGATCTGCCACCAGGGAGTGACCACCATTGTTTCAGTTTAATGTTGTATAAATCAGTCTCCCCCACCTATTGTATTGTTAATCCCGTTACTGCCCCTGTTGTCTCTGGGAGGCAGATTAAGGGGGCGGTTTGTGTCCCAATATCTTGTTTTATGTTAATGTGTGTTTTGCTGGATATATCCAGCTCTGTGTGTGAGAAATAAATGAGTCTTCGTTTGGTTTTACCCGACACTGAGTTTCGGCGAGTGACTGGGGAACCGGGGAAAGAGTGTTGTCCCAGGCTAAGGGAGCACAAGACAGCGGAGGCAGTCGGTCGGACTAGCCAGCTCCGTGACAGATAGCCTGTAGAATGATGTTCTTCTCCGTGTATTTGTTTGGACAGGTCAGTGTAGATGAATGCCTCTACTTGACTTCTTAGCTAGTTAGAGGTGTGTGTGAAATGTTCAGATTGTAGTCATGCGCACCCGCCTTGTGTTTCATCTATTTACAAGCTCAAGTAATGAACTATGTAATGAAGACACTGCTGATTGATTGTTTGACTCTCAACATGTTATATAGGAGTTGTTTGTTTGTTATGTGTATGGATGATGATGATGATGATATTATCCCATGGAAACGAGCATACAATGAAGTAAAAACAAACTGCTTTTATTTCTTTATGTCACAACAAACAACAACAACGATGAACGTCCTTGATGTGATGATGACGTGGAGTAAGAGCTTGTAAGAAGGTATGTGATATATGTATTGATTTGATTGACTTGACTTAAGTGACAAAAGAAACACGGTGAGCTGGTGTTTAGCACGTGATGTCGTCATAATTCAAAGTATTATTATTATTTCCGACACATATCATCATCTGTTTATTTAGTAGATGTCTTGCAGAAATAGAGTTAGTTAGGCGGAGACACGACAAAGGGAAACTTTGGGAGAATTGGCTCCATAGATTGATTTGTTTTTGGAAGTGCAAAGGTGTAGTATACTTACGCGTAATTGGCCAAGTTGTGTTCCTGTAATGCGGGGGTTTCAAAGTAGTCTTTTCTGAAGCCACAGATGGATAAAGCATTCGGTGTGGAAAGAGTTAAGAAACAAACATGTGAGTATATGAGAGAGCGCGCAGTCCCTTTAACTGTGTCGGGTGTGGAGATCCCATGGAGCCTAGTGTTGTTGATTGGTGGTTGGGGCGTATGTCCAGGTGCGACTGCTCGTTACCTCGGCTGACTAATCGGGTGGCGGCTCCAGCCCTATATGTTTGCGGGGCTGACTTGGTACGAGCTTGCTTGGTTGTGGAGCTGCGTGGTCGAAGTGGAGTCGTGTCAAAGTGGACTCGGGTGGACGAGTTTGGACAGGAGTGAGGACAAGGAGGGAGACGGGGGAGACCCCGCAACCAACACAGGTAAAGCTACCCCCTCACATATGTACCCAATACCTGTGTGTCTGTCGTAACACCTATCCCTCACCTACCTCCACTAACCTTCCGTCTATCGCACAGAGCCTCACAGTGCCTGTAGCTCGACTCCTCTAACTCCCACACTCCTTGTAAACCCACCATCTGCCCCTGCCACATATATCATTCTATCATCTCTATTACCTTTGTTGTTAACTAGTCCACGTTCTGTTCACCTCCTCACTTTCACCCTCCGCTCACACCTTCATTCCTCACATCCAGTCACTCTCCTACCTTCCACCAATTCAATCCATCCTCAACACTGCACCTAGATTCTTTCATCCCTGCCTCCATTCCCTCAGACTTTCGGCCTCGTACTCAACCGTCAACAACACCTCTCCGACAACCCACCTGTTCGAGGAAGCGTACAACATTCCTTCCCAGTACTCCCGACCATCAAGCAAGCAAACAATCAATTAATCAATCAATCAATCAATCAACACCTTCAACACATCATCGGAACCAGAACAACACATCCCCACCCAACCCGTCCTCTCCTATTCTCTCACTTCCCCCTCCGACTGGATTGTAAACTGACAAGAGCGGAGCCCTTTGCGGCACTTTGTTATTCTATGTATGTAATTCTACATTGCTTTCCCAACCACAACAGCTCCACAGACTCTGCAAGCACACTATCAATAAATAAAATATTAACAGCTAACTGTGAATCTTACTGTATGTCTGCCTGACCATTGGGGGATGTGTGTCTGTCTGGGTATATATAATATGAGTGTCGTCTGACTGTCAATCACAATACATATGTCAGTCAGCATCTACATTACATTACATTACATTTATTTATAAAGCGCCAGCCGATTCCGAAGCGCTGTTGCATTTATTAGCAAAATCTATAAACAAACACAATAACAAAAACAGATGCAAAGGAGAAGAGGGCCCTGCTCCTGCAAGCTTACAATCTAGCCGGTGGTTGAGGGGAGTGAGACGATAGGAGAGGACGGCTTGGGTGAGGACGACTTGATCTGATTCTCGTGTGTTGAAGCCGTTCATTTGTTCCGATGGCTGTAATTAGGATAAAGGTTGGGAGTACTGTAATGTTGTACACCTCCCTGAACAAGTGGCTTTTCAGAGAGGTTTTCAAACTTGTGTACAAGGCAGAAAGTCTGACTGAATGGGGAAGGGGGATTCCACAGGAGGGTAACGGCACGGGTGACATCCTGAATACAGGAGTGGGAAGAGGTAACTACCTGGATCTCTTACTATGCATCTTCCTCAACATACCCAAATACACACGCACACACACACACACACACACACACACACATCCATATTCCTGGAATCCATCAATCAACTGTTTCCAGGTAGCAAATTATCTATCAATCAATCAACATGGCTGCCTCTCTACTGCTATATCTCCATTAGAGCTGGATAAATAAATAAATATTACAGCAGACCATTCAGCACCATGGACAGGGGGACCTTCCCAGCTACAGCCGCCCAGTACACCAATAGCGCCCGCTGCTACATTACAAGACAATGAGTGCATCTCTGTGACGATACGGATACCTGGAGCAGCCTCTCCCCCAGGATGGATCGTCCACAAAGGAGCGTTGCTGAGACCGGGGTCAAGTCGGTGACTGTATCTCCCCCAGGATGCTGGTCTCAGTAGGGGAAACTTTTGGAGCGAGGCTGAAGGGTCAGTAGACGGTAGCAGGTTTGACCTGAGCTGGGGTAGGCATCGAGTCCTTTAGCCACTGGATAGGGAGGCAGGTATTGATCCCTCTGCCTCCAAGTACAGCCCTTACAGAGGCTGCCAAGTGTTAAGCTCAATGCTGACAACAGATCCCAAGACTCTGCCGCAACCCTCCCAAGAAACGGACGCACACCAAACTCTTGGGGAAGACTTCTCTGTTTATTGCAAGGCATACCAGGTTATATAGGAAAACAAGGGGTGGGTAAAACACTAGAAACAAAGTACTTTGTATATAAAAGGAAAGTTAACATAAGGGGATTAACTCAGGCATTTCATTAATACAATACAATAGTTCACACCACAACAAAGGATCAATACCATCACCTCAAGATAATGGTATTGCAGACAGGAAGCAGCACCAATAAACATAACGGGATTATACAAGGCAGGAACCTTTAAACACATGAAATACATCCTGGGATACAATAGTTCACACCACAACAAAGGGTTAATAACATCAGCTCCAGATAATGGCAGTACAGACAGGAAGCAGCACCAATAAACATAAAGGGATTATACAAAGAAGGAACATCAGTTTGAAAATACAAAATACACATTAACCCTTGTATGCCCACAAGTCTCAGACGGCTACCATCACATGCACCGTGTCACTGCAGTCCGTTAACACCACACTACACTACGCTACACAACATATATCATGATATGACATTCATTCAGAAATACAGTCAATGAGCCAAAGACAGCATATCATAAATGCTGACACATTGACCACCAGATAGACATATATCACTTACATGTCATCACCATCCCATCTTGAGCAGAGCCAAAGTCATATATAATAGAACTAACTCTCACTTAGTTAGATCAACAAACTATTCAGGTTATACTCCAGCCCCCATACACACCATCAAGACATGTGTGTTTGTTTGTTTGTTTGTTGTTGTTTGTTATCTGATCTTACCTACAGATTTCTATCCGAAAATGCACAGACGAATTCCAAAATGTACATCTATTTGGTCACACAACCCATGCTCAGCTATGTCGCTGTATTTTGTTCAATGAAAAGCATGAATCAAAGTATATTGGAATCAACAATCCCCTACCTTAAGGCTATATGTCCCTTGAAGCTACTATTTCAAAGTCATACCTCCATAATCTATCTTCTCTGACTTGCTCTTGTTGATCTCCTCTCAATTCTCCAAAGGCATCAATGATTACACCTGGTTTGGTTGGTTTGTTTCAACAAAACACACACAAAACAAATGAACATGACATTGCCAATGAAAACACATCAACGTACACACATGAACTATAGCAACCAATTTCATTGGATTGGCCAATTCCAAACATCTAGACATTAATAATAAGACACAATAGCTAACAATGCTAGGTTTCTTTTTGTTTGTTTGTTAGGACTGACTTACTTTTACTTCTTATTTACTTACTACAGTGATGATACAACCACTTGTAGCAATAACACTTTCTATATGTAAAACAACAAACAAACAAACAAACACCCTCCCTCTAAAAAAGAACATTTGGACTTGCATCACAGCTGGCACCAATCTAGGAATTACCATATTTGCCCAATTATAACACAACCCCCCCCCCCCGAAATCGGAATATTAATCTAGAAACGAGAGATAAAGCCAATATATAACACAGACAAACCTATAGGGAACAAGTTTGACCACAAAATGTTCATTCATGGAAACTATGCAAACTCTTTTGTTTTTAAGAAAAGCTAGACCGTATTTGCGCAATTATAAGACAAGAGGGTTTTTCCAGCACAAATGCTCTGAAAAATACCCCTCGTCTGAAATTCAAGGTCATCTTATAATCAAAACTCAAATAAGTCTGATTATGAGACTAAAATCCAGATCCCCTGCATTGATGCAGGAGACCTGGATCCTCCTATCTTATCCAACCCCCCCCCCCACATTACCGTTGCTTCTGAGTCCCCAGTGCTTAGTCCGCCCAGCGTGTAGAGCTCTATGCAATTCACATAGAAAACCTCCGCACTCTGCCCCATTATATGCCTTTTAACCCCTTTTAATCTGGAGACACAGGGGCATATAGAGGATTAACACAACCTTAGCCTGTAGAGCTCTATGCAATTCGCGTAGACAACTTCCGCTGCAGCTGGAAGGAGGTGCAGTTAGCAGCAGAGGGTTGTCTGCATCCATCACCTTCCCCAACTGTCAGAGATCAGAGTCCCCCAGTGCCAGGAACTCTCCTCGCTAACAGCCTGGGAAGGTCTACGCCGATGGATGCAGACAACCCCCGCTGCTAACCGCCCCTCCTTCCAGCTGCAGCGGATGTCAACGCAAATCGCGTAGACATTTACACACTGCCCGACAACACACGGGGGACTCAGAAGCACCCGTAAGTTGGGAGGAGGGCATAAGACAGAACTATCCAGGTGCCCTGCAGGGATCTGGATCTTAGTCTCATAGTAAGAACTATTTGACGACCCCGATTTTCAGACAAGGGGTATTTCTCAGAGCACTTGCTCTGGGAAAAACATCACCTTAGAATCAAGCAAATACAGTGTTACATCCTTTACTGAGGATCAGGTTCACAAACGCTCAATTAACTAGACTTTACTCGAAGGTTACACATTTGGGAAGTATAACAAAACACACTACACCTAATAACATCACATTGAAGTTACTTAGTTAGAGCTAAAAGTCATCATGGTGGTGAGCTTAAACCTCCACTTCTGGGTAACGTGCTCAAGCACCAGCTAAAGCTGAGCATATGTCATTAGACCTTGCCCGGAACATAGGAACATAGCAGCTATTGGCTAATAAGGAAGGAACTATGGCATGAATAAGAGGAACGCAGGCATTGGACGCACCTTGAATAATAGCCAAAAGGATGACAATTACAAAGAAGAAGAAACTGACGTCATCAAACACGATGCTGTACATTTCATACGGATCCCCTGCGGGGTCTTCCATCTCATCTCCGATGCCACCTCCGGCTCTCACCCCCACACACATGTAGAAAAGATGAGAACACTGCAAGAAAAGGTTGATAAATGACGCACCCTACTTTCGTTGTCATTTCAGCTCAACTCACCCAGCATTTGTTTGTTGGGTGCATATTTGGGACAAGTGCATGTTTGTGCCCTTCCCGTCATCATGTCGTCGCACTTCATATCTGGATCGTCCTCATCCTCGATTTTGTTATAGAATTGACGGAAAAAGTTGAAGGCCACCACCGTGTAAAGATACACAACAACAAACAGCTACAAGTCCCGCCGTAAGTACCAGCTGCAAGAGAAAAGCCATCGGTGTAAGTAAGTAAGTGCTGAGCTGCACTTCAGTCAGGTACAAGACGTACAACCGGCCCTCGGCTTCTTTACGCTGTACCCGAAGGCAGCCGGGCCGAGCCAAGCCTCTGCTTTCCATCATCACGCTGCGCGCCAATGATAACTATTCCAATATCTGCTCGTCTTAACTGTCAATGTAAGTCAGCAGTGTGACAGAACCCTCCATCACTGGGGCCCCTGGAGAGGCCTAAGAGCCAGCCTCCTCCCTATCGACTATGGGCCCGGGCCTTGTAGAGACTTCTGTGTGTGGATACAGGGGTTCAGTCTGCTTATGTACCCCATGTTTTAGCACTCAGAGTCTCAGAACTGTAACGTCTGCTGGACATCCTGTGGTAGGAAGAAGCCTGATTGTCTTAGCATTGTTGATTGTATAGGTGTGAAGTGTTTCCCCTGTTATTGTGTGTTAGCCCTTGTCTTAAGACCCCCTGTAGGTATGACTAGGTGTCACTGCTGCATACCTAATTATCAATTACATAACAGGTAGCTGTTAATCCTGTGAGCTCCTGTTATCTCTGTGTCCCGGCCATTGTCTGTCTCAAGCCAATTATATGTCTATCGTCATTCCACGTCTACGTCCCCAGTTAATGTCATTTTTATGTCCTTCCCCCGGATATTGTGTTGCAGGATTTGATCTAATTACTTCCTTCCTGCCATGGTAATTAGATCATGTGATATTTGTCTTGCCCCTTTTCTTACTTGTGTATATATAGCTCTGTCTTTGGTTTTAATAAAGTAGTCCTGCTTTCACCTCAACATGAGTGTTGCCTGATGTTTGGGGTGGGCTGTAGCCACGCTGTGTAGCTAAGCTTCGGATAGCCACAGTGCCAATGCGGCTTCGGTGCAGCGACGTCCCTCCTTCTATCTACAACGCTGGTTCTGCCTGGTGCTGAAGGGGTTACTTATTGGTGTCCCGGCAGGAGGAAGCAACATTTGGCGGGAGTACCCGGTCGGGGTACAGGTTGGTCCCGTCACAAGCGTGAAAAGAGGGAAAGAGGGAAGATAACGAGTTCACTTTTAGAAAGATTACTTTTCAGGTAGCGTTGTGACATCCATGAAGAAATAGCAGACAAGCGATTGGTAATACGGGACAGGAGAGATGGAGAGAGATCGGGAGAAGACAGGTAAGTCTGCATATCGATGATACTAGAGGCCAAATGAGTTGATTGGTTTGCCAAGAGATGAAATATAAAGAAAAAACAACAGAGGGCCAAGGACTGAACCTTAAGAGTGGAAGAGGCGATGATGTCTCGCCAGAGAAGCTGACAGAGAAGGAACGGTTACACAGATATGAGGAGATCCAGGAGAGAGCTGCATCTCAAATGCCTAGAGAAGCAAGCTGGTGATCAACAGTATCAAAATTGGACTGGATCGAAATTCAAAATCAATACACTTTGCTAGCATTCCAAGCATTTGGAATCAATCGCTGTGCTTTACAGAAGCCTGTCAATGCTTTGCCCGCGAGGCGGGAGAACATACCTGGACGGCTTCTGCCATCAAACCTCGCGTTAGACTCTAGTACGAGTAGCTGTGCGCGCCGTGATCATTACTGCCTGATCTGCGGCTATTATCGGAAATCCTCTGCAAACAGCTTGTAAACGTTACGACTTCCCGCTTATGGCACGCGCGTTACGGCTATTCACGAGCACGCCTGGCTTAGGCCGTTTGAACGGTGAAACGACTCGTGCTTCATGCAGCCGTCTGAGTAATGCGAGCACGTTCGTTTCCTAGGGGCTCCGGCTCGCTCTGACCTCCTGTCGTGTTTTCTAGGGCCGTGGTCACGACAGAATTAGAATTAGATAAAAGGAGATCAATCGCCCCACCGTGGCTGCCCCAAACATCTGGTTTTAGACTCACTTGTTTTCCATTATGCTTAGCAGAAGACAAAATGGTTCTCAGGGTCTTCAATCCCATCGCAATGTCCAGGAGATGAGCAGCAAAGAAGAAATTGTTGGAGTGCCCGAGGATAGACATGGTCGTGGACCAGGCGAGATCAAGGAAAGACTGAAAGAAATGTTTGCTGTCAAACAAACCCATTGCTTTTGCAGTTGCCAACTCAACTCGTGTAACCCCCCCCCGAGTTTCAATGCATACCTTGTCTGTGAAGACAACTCCGAGCTTCCAGATGGGGTACTTCATATCGATGGAGCTCAACCTGCGCAAGACAGTCTGCTGTTATTCAGAGAGACCGTGATGGGTCTGTGGCCCTCGAGTACTGAATTGAACATCTTTCCCTGTAAGTTACCCACCTGGAGATAGATAGCTCGGTATTTTCCCATTTGGGTTCTATGCCAGGCCTGTCCCTTAGTTCCATGAAATGAAGGCAGCGGCTCTCCCGGTTCCACCGGCAGGACAGGGAAAAGTGTTAGACTGCAGCAACAAAATGCCAAATACAACGCAAACAACTGTACGATTACCTCCATTTATCCGGCCCTGTCCTCCCGAATGCGTTACAAATACAGCTGCAGAACGAGTGATGGATCCTGCGCATGTACATAGGATTAATATCCCTGCTAACTTTGACATACGTTGCGGCAGCCAAGGAAGACTCCTTTATCCTCCGCCGAGATCTTTGATTTGAAATTTTATGGAGATGTCTTTCACAAAGTCACCTTGAGGCCAATACTATGCAAACGCTGTAACCGCGCCTGATCCCTGGGCTAACGACTCATGCAAATTATGAAGACGCGCCAGCCTTTGTACCGCATTCGGCACGCGTCGTCCTAGCCCGCCTTCCGCGCTTACCATCCAAATGAACGGATAATGTCTTTCATATTGTTTGATAGTTATTATGATAATAATAATACTGATCAGGCGCTAAATATTGTATAATTAAATAATCATATACAAAGATTTTTGTTATATATATATATATATATATATATATATATATATATAAATTAAAATTTTAATATTGATATATTATTCTGACACAACGAAATATTGATTTTTTTAATCTATTTACCGTATTTGCTCGATTATAAGACAACCCTGATTATAAGACGACCCCCCAAAATCAAAATATTAATTTAGGAAAAAAACAAAAAGCCTGAATATAAGACGACCCTATAGGAAAACTTTTACTAGTAAATATTAATTCATGTAAACTATTTATTCATATTTAATAAAAGCTATTATTGAGAAAAATATATTTTTTTTATTTGCCAACCTGCCCCCCCCCCGTTATGCACATCTGCCCCCAGGCTTGCCACTCTGCCCCCAGAAATGCCTTATACTCTCCCATATGCCACTGTGCCCCATGATATGCCTTTTAACCCCGTATATGCTCCTCTGCCCCATGATATGCCTTATACCCCTATATGCCACTCTGGCATATAGGGGGTTAAAAGGCATATCATGGAGCAGAGTGGCATATAGGGGGTTAAAAGGCATTTCTGGAGGTATATAAATATATACCATATTTGCTCGATTATAAGACGAGGTTTCTTCCAGAGCAAATGCTCTGAAAAATACCCCTCGTCTTATAATCGAGGTCGTCTTCTAATCAGACCTCAAAATGTCCGCTGGGGCCATGCTGCTTACCGGGCTTTGGTCACACACTGGGTAAGCAAGTTAGCGAGGGGCTTTGATGCAGGGATAGCGTTGTCTGTTTGTACACTGCGATTCATGGTGCAAGGTAGACAGGCACACAGCAGACTGATGCTGAAATAGAAGCCCACCGGCAGGGCACACGACTGGAAGCTCACTGGCAGAGCACAGGACTGGACATGCTGCTGGAAGCCCTCAGGCTGGGCACACGACAGGAAGCCCACTCGCAGGGCACATGACAAGAAGCCCACTCGCAGGGCACACGACAAGAAGCCCACTCGCAGGGCACACGACAAGAAGCCCACTCGCAGGGCTGAAGGCAGGAGCAATACAGAATCAGGTACAAAAGGAAGCCAGGAATAATTCAGGAACAGGACCAGAGCAAAACGGTCCTATTACTACATTGCCAAGGCCCAGTTTGCAGGAAGCTACAGCCCTTTATACTGCAGGGCAGCAGGTAACGAGGCCAGGTGACAACAAAAGGAGGAGAGCAGAAACATAGGCAGAGCGGCCACTAGAGGCTGAACTAGGAACAGTCCAAAAACCTGAATGCACAATACAGGAGCCAGGAAACCAGGGCAGAATGTCAAAGTGAGCAGCAGAACAGGAAGCTAGAAGAGTGTCACATAACTCTGCCTCCCCCCTCCTTCCTCTGGGGGCGGGGCCAGAGAAGTTGCCGGGCCCCTGCAGAAGTCTGTGAGTGAGAGATCTGCAGTTTAGGTAAGGGGGTGGGGGAGGGTTTTTGTGATTAATGTGTGAAGTATGTGTGATTAATGGAATGAATGAGTATTTAAATGTTTGTGAATGAGTGTGTGTGTGATAGCATGGATGTGTAAGGGGGGTGGTGGTGGTAGCATGGCATAGGGAGGCTGTAATCCCACTACTATCATCCCCAGGTTCCAGCATGTACTGGCTGCCTTGGCTTGATAGGAGTGTGATTGCTGTTAGCAGATAGGGGGTATAAGGCATTTCTGGGGGCAGAGTGGCAACCCTGGGGGCAGATGTGCATAACTGTGGTGGCAAGTTGGCAAATAAAAGGAAATAAAAAATCTATATTTTTCTCAATCATAGCTTTTATTAAATATGCAAATTAGTTGACATGAATTAACATTTACTGGTAAAACTTTCTTTTCCTATAGGGTAGTCTTATATTCAGGCTTTTTGTTTTTTTCCTAAATTAATATTTAGATTTTGGGGGGTCGTCTTATAATCGTGCAAATACAGTATATATATATATAACTGCTAACAGCAATCACACTCCTATCAAGCCAAGGCAGCCAGTACATGCTGGAACCTGGGGATGATAGTAGTGGGATTACAGCCTCCCTATGCCATGCTACCACCACCCCCCTTACACATCCATGCTATCACACACACACACTCATTCACAAGCATTTAAATACCCATTCATTCCATTAATCACACATACTTCACACATTAATCACAAAAACCCTCCCCCACCCCCTTACCTGAACTGCAGATCTCTCACTCAAAGACTTCTGCAGGGGCCCGGTTGTGCGAGCAACTTCTCTGGCCCCGCCCCCAGAGGAAGGAGGGGGGAAGTAGAGTTATGTGAGGACTTTGCTAGCTTCCTGTTCTCCTGCTGCTAATAGCAGAGACGCTGCTCGCGACCAAAGCCCGGTAAACAGCATGGCCCCAGCAGACATTTTTTGGAGGTCTTATTAGAAGACGACCTCGATTATAAGACGAGTGGTCTTTTTCCGAGCGTTTGCTCTGGAACAAACCTCGTCTTATAATCAAGCAAATACAGTATATTGCACATTATATTTACTGTCACTCTTACAATTATAAGCGCAACACTTTATTACATCTTTTCATATTGTTTGGCCTACAGATACCAATAATTTACGCACCATGACACGAGGGATCCTTCTTCGGGTTGGGTCTTTTCCACCGGGCTAAAATCTAGAGCCTTTTTATCCAGACCCAGAAGTTCAGCGATTCCGTCTGCCCCGTACAAGCCGCCATATTTGTTGATCACCTAAATACGCAAACAAACAAAAGCTGCACACAACGGTTGTTGACTTTTCAAGGTCCTCCTTAAGGTGAACACATCAGATTTGGAATGGATCACTGTTATGGTTTGCTAGGGCTGCAACTATATTGTCTTTAAACAGGAGAGAATTTGAAGGGGAGCAGCTTCTAAAGCCTAGGGGTTTCTAGGAAACCTTCGCTATATTTCGGCATATTGACTACTGTCTACCTTTGTAAACAACTTGGAAACTCGGGAAACAGGTTGTCCTTGGCTGGTGTCAGTAATGGACGGTGCTGTCCTCCGTGAACAACGCCAGCTTATAATGTCACATCCCGGCCCTCCTGCTCAGAACGATGTGCAGCACCATGTACTACTACTATACATACATATATATATGTGTGTGTGTGTGTATATAGACACACACACACAACTGCAACACTGCATACTGACACACGATACAGGAGTCACGGCGATATGATCTTTGTATGCTCTGTAGATTATCTAACCGCTAGAGACTCTGCCTCCCCATGGATATATGAAGCCTGCCTGCTCCTGACTCACATAGATTCATATGCACCTACTCTAACACTTTACAAAAGACAAATATCCGCGTAAGCAGAAACCTCGCATGTTACAAAACACCGCCATTTATTATTCAGCTGCTCATTAGTTTAATTCGCACAGCGTGCGCTGACAAAGACACCGTATAGTTGTTGTTGTTGTTAGATATATGAAGCACTGCCAGCCTACTGGAAAGTTTCCCGATATCCAGGTCGGCCAGTCAGGCCCTAGAAACACGAGCGGGTGAATACCACGCGCTGCAATAATGTATCACAACGGGTCAGTTATGTCATAAATGTTACATATAACAATGATACATAAACGAGGATAACTCTTTACGAGGTGAATGCGTGCTTCTAAGAGTTTAACTGACCTCGAATCCCCACTTAGATGGATTCTTAATTCCCCTATTTATTTCCACAAAGTCTGGCATCGTTAATGATGTTGGCGATGCTGGGCGGCAGCGTTACTGATAAGCTTTCATTGCAGAATTCCATTGCATGGCTAAGTCATTTGGAATAACAACACCACACTTTGATGCGCTGTTTGATGTATAACAGATAAACGGAGAGAGACACTGCCGGCGACAAACGTTGTTGCAGGTTGATGGTGAGGATGATGTTGATGCCTGTGTGGGGTCCCCCGTCCCCCTCCGTCCTCCCTCTGTCCTAACTCCTGTCTAACTCCACTCTAACTCCACCACTTAGAAACGACTCCACTTAGGGTAAGAGGGATATGGACAGGAGGGATAGATGGATAGATAGATAGATAGACACACAGGGTTAGGGTTAGGTGTATGTGTGTGTGTGCTGCTGCTAGGGTTGCTGTAGCCTTACTTGCTGCTTGCTTCTTGTTGTTGCAGGTTGATGGTGAGGATGATGTTGATGCCTGTGTGGGATCCCCCGTCCTCCTCCGTCCTCCCTCTGTCCTAACTCCTGTCTAACTCCACACTAACTCCACTTAGAATCGACTCCACTTAGGGTAAGAGGGATATGGACAGGAGGGATAGATGGATAGATAGATAGATAGACACACAGGGTTAGGGTTAGGTGTATGTGTGTGTGTGTGCTGCTAGGGTTGCTGTAGCCTTACTTGCTGCTTGCTTCTTGTTGTTGCAGGTTGATGGTGAGGATGATGTTGATGCCTGTGTGGGATCCCCCGTCCTCCTCCGTCCTCCCTCTGTCCTAACTCCTGTCTAACTCCACACTAACTCCACTTTGAATCGACTCCACTTAGGGTAAGAGGGATATGGACAGGAGGGATAGATAGATAGATAGATAGATAGATAGATAGATAGATAGACACACAGGGTTAGGGTTAGGTGTATGTGTGTGTGTGCTGCTGCTAGGGTTGCTGTAGCCTTACTTGCTGCTTGCTTCTTGTTGTTGCAGGTTGATGGTGAGGATGATGTTGATGCCTGTGTGGGATCCCCCGTCCTCCTCCGTCCTCCCTCTGTCCTAACTCCTGTCTAACTCCACACTAACTCCACTTTGAATCGACTCCACTTAGGGTAAGAGGGATATGGACAGGAGGGATAGATGGATAGATAGATAGATAGATAGATAGATAGATAGATAGATAGATAGATAGATAGATAGACACACAGGGTTAGGGTTAGGTGTATGTGTGTGTGTGCTGCTGCTAGGGTTGCTGTAGCCTTACTTGCTGCTTGCTTCTTGTTGTTGCAGGTTGATGGTGAGGATGATGTTGATGCCTGTGTGGGGTCCCTCGTCCTCCTCCGTCCTCCCTCTGTCCTAACTCCTGTCTAACTCCACACTAACTCCACTTTGAATCGACTCCACTTAGGGTAAGAGGGATATGGACAGGAGGGATAGATGGATAGATAGATAGATAGATAGACACACAGGGTTAGGGTTAGGTGTATGTGTGTGTGTGTGCTGCTAGGGTTGCTGTAGCCTTACTTGCTGCTTGCTTCTTGTTGTTGCAGGTTGATGGTGAGGATGATGTTGATGCCTGTGTGGGATCCCCCGTCCTCCTCCGTCCTCCCTCTGTCCTAACTCCTGTCTAACTCCACACTAACTCCACTTTGAATCGACTCCACTTAGGGTAAGAGGGATATGGACAGGAGGGATAGATGGATAGATAGATAGATAGATAGACACACAGGGTTAGGGTTAGGTGTATGTGTGTGTGTGCTGCTGCTAGGGTTGCTGTAGCCTTACTTGCTGCTTGCTTCTTGTTGTTGCAGGTTGATGGTGAGGATGATGTTGATGCCTGTGTGGGGTCCCTCGTCCCCCTCCGTCCTTCCTCTGTCCTAACTCCTGTCTAACTCCACACTAACTCCACTTAGAATCGACTCCACTTAGGGTAAGAGGGATATGGACAGGAGGGATAGATGGATAGATAGATAGATAGACACACAGGGTTAGGGTTAGGTGTATGTGTGTGTGTGTGCTGCTAGGGTTGCTGTAGCCTTACTTGCTGCTTGCTTCTTGTTGTTGCAGGTTGATGGTGAGGATGATGTTGATGCCTGTGTGGGATCCCCCGTCCTCCTCCGTCCTCCCTCTGTCCTAACTCCTGTCTAACTCCACACTAACTCCACTTTGAATCGACTCCACTTAGGGTAAGAGGGATATGGACAGGAGGGATAGATGGATAGATAGATAGATAGATAGATAGACACACAGGGTTAGGGTTAGGTGTATGTGTGTGTGTGCTGCTGCTAGGGTTGCTGTAGCCTTACTTGCTGCTTGCTTCTTGTTGTTGCAGGTTGATGGTGAGGATGATGTTGATGCCTGTGTGGGGTCCCTCGTCCCCCTCCGTCCTTCCTCTGTCCTAACTCCTGTCTAACTCCACACTAACTCCACTTAGAATCGACTCCACTTAGGGTAAGAGGGATATGGACAGGAGGGATAGATGGATAGATAGATAGATAGACACACAGGGTTAGGGTTAGGTGTATGTGTGTGTGTGTGCTGCTAGGGTTGCTGTAGCCTTACTTGCTGCTTGCTTCTTGTTGTTGCAGGTTGATGGTGAGGATGATGTTGATGCCTGTGTGGGGTCCCCCGTCCCCCTCCGTCCTCCCTCTGTCCTACTAATTATGATCCCTACATACAATGAAGCAACTTACAGAATAGAATGGTTTTTGCCAGTATAAAATACATAGGTAAAATGAATGGAATAAAATATTAGCACTCATTTTTTTTTTCTCAATTAATTTTTATTTAAAGGTTTTTCATATAACAAATAAGTATAACTTTTAAGAGAGGAATACAGAAAAAAGAGGAAAAAAAAGGGGGAGGTTCAGCTACTTACAATAGTTAATGTAAATTTTTCATATATATACTGCAGTACATCCAGATGAGAGTATAATGAGATGTACAATCTTAATATATCACAATTGAACTTAGAAAATGACACAATACACTTCTTTTTTCTTTTTTTCCTAAGTAGAGTCCCATTCTGACCTCAATTTGTTACGAAGCTTCCTATTAACTTCATCCCAATGGTACTTTAATGTAGGGTATTCTATCGTCAAATGACGTACACTGAGTTCTAGAGATTTATTTTCCTTATAAAGTGTCAACAATTCTTGTGTATTTGGGACAGTTTTTTTTACCCCGGTGTCCAGGGAGAATAGAAGTGACAGCAATTAATAAATGAGAAAGGATAATTCTCTGTACTTTGGGAATAACATTGAGAATCACTTTGAATGGAACCATCTTTGGGGTCAGAGAGTTAATAGAAGTTGTTATTAATTTGACCATTGTAAGAATATGTGACCAGAAGGTGGTCAGTTTGGCACAGGTCCACCATATATGTTCCATATGTCCAACTGCTCCACAGCCTCTCCAGCAAAGTGGGGACTGAGATGATTGAAGGATATAGAAGGATATAAATACCATCTATAAAATATCTTAAGGTGGTTTTCCCAATGTGAAGCACACTGAGTGACCCCTTGTAGACCATTTCTAATCCTAAACCATTCTGACAGATCCATTTGAAAAAAGCACTCATTTTTAAGATGGAATACAGTGCAGGATACAGCCCATAGTAAAAACAGGAATTCTAGTGGGCTGATACACTGCACTGAATGTTTTCTCATCTGGGATGAGGAGAATTCATTCATAAAATCTGGATCTACAAAATGCTATTGTGAGATGTGCCAAAGTACACACATTTAATACTACACCGAAGGAAATCAACCTCTTGTTTAATTAACCTTCTCATTGTAAGAAAGCTGTAGGGCTCTCGTAGCGGAAGCTGTTAGCGGTCTCGGTTATAATTTTACCGCAGCTGATAAAGGAGGTGTGTGGAGTTCTGGTATGTCACCAAGTTGGGGACAAGGACTCCAGTGAAATGATGTGTATTGGGACGTATTTCTCTAATGAAACTATATACACGGTTGAGTAAATCAGGTTTTTTCTGTTAATACTTGCTGTATGGTTTCCAGATTATATATTGCACTCATGAAATTACAGAATAACATACGCATGATCCCTGTGAACAGTAAATTATATGGGATATCCATCAGATCTGTAAAATGATTTTTGAAAGTACTTCTTGTTTAGATTATGGACAGCTTTTCGCATACATAGTGCTGGAGAGCATCCCATTTTGACTTAATGGGTAATTTGAATTGAGTGGTAAATTCATAATTGATATATTTCAGAATAATAAAATAAGATTCTCCCTGAATGATTTTTAATCCATGTAGTAAAAGCAAACATTTACATAAACTTGAGGAGAATTTATGGATTGGATGGACAGATAAGTACAGAAGTGTATTTTCTTGCTGTTAATAGTTTAGCCTGTAATTCCCTTTACATTGCCTACACATTTTTTTATATAAAAAGGCTTCCTGTGAACACAATGCCACAAGGTGGCAGCAGATGAACGTTTAAACATCATAAAGGAAGCCATTCTGGTTTTACGTGTTTTTTCCTCTAGAGGGCGCCACATAACAGAAGCAAGTGTCTGAAATCAGAAATAAGTAAGAGGCAGAACTGGTTAGCCCAGAGCTTTAGGTTTAACAAAAGTCAGCGCATAACGGGTTTATTTAATAGAACTTTACCACTTTAAGGAGTAAAATGCGTTCAAGTGCATTATGCGCGTTGATATAAGAAATCGATATTTTAGAAATGCACTGTACCGAGTGGAAACAAATTGAAAAATTAGCACTTATGAATATTTGTTTTTTCCAAACAAGAATGTTATAGTTTCAGAATAATTTCAAAGTATTCGAAAAGTGAGATTTTTTTACTTATTCTTTTAACTTTAATAACGTGATTTTACAATGCTAATATTTAATACCGGCAGTTGTTCACAAGAAACAAACGAATACATCAAAAACTATTTAATCATTTAGTAGTGTCTTTTTTGTATCAGGGTGTCCTGTGTGCCAGTAAAACAACCAACGTTATATAAAAACACACAAAACAGATTAAATTATTTATCAATTGTTAAAGTTTGTTTTTAACAATAAACTAAGTATCTTGTTATAAAAGAGAATATCAATTTATTCTTTATCTAAAAATGATTTACCTTAATAAACATTTATTTTTGACTCTACATTGCATACATTCTATTTCAAAAGTATAAAAAAATCTACAAATTAATATTGTGTGATAAAGAAAATAAGTAACTTTATTTTTGTTTAATACACGGTATTTTCTTAAGTGTTCAATCTTTTATGTTAATCCTAAAATCGCTATTCTGGGTGGAGATCTCGACGTGTTACATAAAATAAACAAAGATATCATATTATCTACAAGTTACCAAAATATATACATTTACATGTGGAAGCCATTTGCTTCTCAATTGGTTATCATTAAAATGTGATCACACATCAAATATGCTTTGCAAATTAAAAGAAAAACACACACAAACACACAAAGACCTACAAATGATGTTTTTGCTAATGAAGCAATTAGACACAATGATGTGCTTCATTTAGAATTATATTTGTATTTTCGCTTTATTCATATTAATCCAAGTATATCGTTTACCCTAAAAAATATATATAAATAAAATGTAGTAAAATTGGGGAAACTCTTTACATTATTTTGTTCCTAATGTAATATGTGTGGATGTATTTAATATGATGTAGTTTAAGGTGAGCTGGAATCACAAACTCCTTTATAAACGGTA
This sequence comes from Spea bombifrons, assembly GCF_027358695.1. NCBI lineage: Eukaryota > Metazoa > Chordata > Amphibia > Anura > Pelobatidae > Spea > Spea bombifrons. Next base: position 141,526,701 of record NC_071088.1, on the reverse strand, counting down.
TTCTTATTTGCTTCGGTAGATTTATATGCATGTATGTATAGATACAACCCGTGTCTGTATACTCAACCTAAATCTAAAATTTCTACTTCAATCTATTTCTTTTACCGTGCACTGTAAATAAAATTTACAAAAGAACTAGTGGGGGTTGTAGATGCTGTAAACTGAGATCAATGAATTTGCCCTAAAATGATAGAATTAAATATTCCACAAACTTTAATGTGTTTTGATTTCTATACTGACTTCTTTGAAAATATGTATAGCGCGGTTGTGTAATATTATTATTATTATTATTTAGTGAGGCAATTATCTATAACGATATAAACGTAAATGAATAACATCCAGGTTTAATAGTTTTTATTTTAAAATGTTTACCTCTATCGATCTGCTCATTTAAAGTTATTATCGGATGAATATATACTGTTAATCCAGCACTATAGGTTTAAATCTCTGGACTCTTTAAAGCTCCCGAACCATATTTGTTTAAATGACGAAAAAGCAGTTTGTGTGGAGTGCTGGGAAGTGTGTCTGTCTCTGGATTGGTTCCCAGATCCTCTTACCCGCTGCTGATTGGACAGAAGTTATAGAGGGGGTTGTGGGCGGCTGGGAGTAAAAGCTTAGCTCACAGAAAAAAGTTTAGGAAGTTCTTCATAGCTTGGAAACAGGGCTGTGGGAGAGAGGAGCTGTGATTGCAGATCGTTCCCCCCTGGTCTAGCTGAATCTGACACCTTGTTGGGGTCTCGGTGTCTGAAGGACAGTGACAATTTGCAGAAGAAGAGGATGTTTAGCTAGAGCAGAGGACACGGTTGTACAGCGAGAGTCTGATCTACCTCTCCTCCTGAAGGAGGACCTCTCCATCCTCTACAGATTGACATTACCCCTCTTGAGCATCAAGGATGCAAGCGAGATATTCTGTGGCGGACCCCAATGGTCTGGGTGTCGTCCCTTATCTGAGTGAGCAGAACTACTACAGAACAGCTGGGACTTACGGGAGCATGGCCACCCTCATGAGTGTGTACACCGGTCATGACCAATACACCTCGGGGATGAGCAGGTCTTACGGACCCTACCACCACCAGGCAGCAGCCCCAAAGGATCTGGTTAAACCTCCATACAGTTATATCGCTCTTATCACCATGGCCATTCAAAATGCTCCTGATAAGAAGATCACGCTGAATGGAATTTATCAGTTTATTATGGATCGCTTCCCTTTCTATCGTGAAAATAAAAAAGGATGGCAAAACAGCATCAGACACAACCTGTCCCTCAACGAATGCTTTGTGAAAGTCCCACGGGGTGACAAGAAGCCAGGGAAAGGTAGCTACTGGACTCTGGATCCTGATTCCTATAACATGTTCGAAAATGGGAGCTTTCTCCGAAGGAGGAGGAGGTTTAAGAAGAAAGATGAGAGGAACCACAAAGATCAGAGCAAGCTGCAAACTTCGATCTCCAGCATAGACATTCCAAAGGATGTTATCCATGAGAAGAAAATTGTCATCAAAAGCGAATCCCCGGAGCTACCGGTTATCACAAAAGTGGAGAACTTAAGCCCTGGTGGTGGCAGTGCCATGCAAGACAGCCCTAGAAGTGTGGCATCCACTCCATCAGCCTCTACCAACAGTTCAATCCCTGATCACCACACAGTCAGCAATGGTCTGTCGGGCTTCAGCGTTGAGAACATCATAACTTTAAGGACTTCTCCTCAAGGGGAACTAAGTCCGGTGCCAACTATCCCGTGTAGGACGGGGATGGTCCCCTCGTTGCCCATCAACTATGCACAGACTCAGACCTTTATCTATAGTCAGGCATGCACACAGGGAATGGACACTAGTGGGAGCTCTCAGTGCAGTATGAGGGCCATGAGCCTGTACACGGGTGACAGGTCAAGCCACATGTGTGTGCCCACCACCATGGAAGACACCATCTCAGATCATCACAATGGCACCACATCTCCACTGAGCACCATGAGCCTTGGGTCCAGCCAGGATAGTGTCCTGACATCTAGTCACCACCAGCAAAATGACACAGCAGGGCAGACAGCATCCTGGTACCTCAACCACAGTGCAGATCTTAACCACCTCTCTGGGCACACTTTCGGGTCGCAACAGCAGACTTTCCCAAATGTGATAGAAATGTTCAACTCCCACCGCCTTGGGATTGAAAGCTCAGCCCTCAGTGACCACCAGGTGAGCGGTAACACAAGCTGTCAGATCCCCTATAGATCAACGCCTTCCATATACCGCCACACCAGCCCCTACCCCTACGACTGCACTAAGTACTGATTAAAGCCAGGTTGTCCGGACTGTGTTCAGTGACATCTTAATGAAAAAAGAAAATGACTTGTTTTAAAGAGTCTAGAAAGCAAAGACTAGCATTGGCATTTACATCGGTAAATATACACTATATATATATATTTACAAGTAACATTTACTTGAACAAAACGGAGATATATTTACCATAAAGGAAATTGACAGATATCTGCTAAAATGTGTGACCTTGTTGAAGGACCAAACCTTTGTAATCTCCTTTTGTACTGGGAATAGATTTGAAATATCTAATTTCTGTAAAATATGTGAAACGGGCTGTTAAGAGTAATTTTATTATAATATTTAAAGTTGAGTTCACTGGATTATTTTGGTTAATTTTGCCAGCAAATATGAATTGCTAAACTGAAACAAACACCTAGTGCTTTATTCATAGTGTCTGTATAATTCTAGTATTTCTTACAATAAAATTTATTTTTTCCTCTTGATGGGATAAAATGGGAAAACTTGTGTTTGTTGTTTTTTTGGGGGGAGATTTTTTGAGACTCTGACCATTCCCAAAAACGTATGTTGTGTCTGTTTGGTCCAATTGTATTTTATATTAAATAAATTGTTTTTTGTGTTACAGCTTTAAATATTGTTACAAGTGTGTTTTTATTTTGAGTTAAATGAGTTTAAACTTCTTTGAGTTTCTAAACACTGGTTGTTTTCTATTAAAAAAAAAATCAATTTTAGCATATACTACAAAAAGCCTACTTCAAATCTGTAAATATATATAATTATAATAGGACACTTACATTATATTTAAAAAGGTGAAACATTTTAACATCCCATTTAAAATAGAGTGAAAAATACACAGTACAATTTCTGCATATGTTTCAACAAATAGTTAAAATATTCTTGACTTAGGTTATTCCTTACCTTAGGTTACAATGTTACAATTTATTGTAACATGTAGTTTTTATTCCAATGTGACCGCATTTTTGTGCTTTAAGTGTATTTTATTATACTATTTACCAGGGATTTTTGGAGGCGCTTTTTTCACGCCTTGGGCTGGAGCGTTTCACATTTTACAATATTTACAGTCTGGAAAAATACCGCAGAAAATATAAAAAGTTGTAAAAGCATGAAGGGCTCTCTAGAACTATTTGTTTTTGTTGCAAACCCAATTGAGGGTTAGCAGCAAATCTCTTGGCGAGTTACACGTTGTCGTTCTCATACGTATATAGCAAAGCGTGTTACATCATTACACACAACCAACACAATTGATGTCGGACACTCTTACGTAAAAGGTTTTGCAATGCTGGAAATTACTTATTTAATTATCTGTTTGAGAATTATTTCTGTATTGACTCTGATACCACGTTGTGTTCGAATTTCTAGATGGAGACTGAATAGAGCAGAATAGTATCACACAGTCTATTTATATTGGCAAATAAAACATGTTTTGCTGTTGCCTTTAAAAGTGAACGCCATGTAAAAAATGTAATGCCAATATCGATAACTTGACCTCACACTGATAACACCACACTAGTATTACTTTATAATGTGCAATCCTATAATTATTATACTCTGTGCAATAACTGACATTATTATGCACAGTGTACATTGGGGGACAGTCTAGGTAAAGATATTAAGAGAACAGAGTTTCAATGGCATTGCAAGTTTCATGGCACCAGGGTAGTGGCAATGGCTTCAACACACATCTGGCACTCATTGAGGTTAAAGGGGAATAAATGTCTTGGAGGCAGAATTCACCTGCCCCTGCACATCATAACTTTCCACAGTGTCACCAGGAAGGCAGCTTAGTGTAATGCTTCCTATGATATAATTCAATGGACGAGCATATTACTCAGGTTATTAATACAATTAGGGCATCTCAAGAACCCAAAATGCACCCAGGTACAGAACATGCCCCTTCTCTCTTATCAAATTATCAAATCCCACTCACACACTATAGGCCGAGAATACTAGCCGTGTTCACAAAACCAAACCGTGGGTACCCACAGCCGTGGGCCAGGGCAGTTATCCGAACTGTCTGTCTCTGTGTGTTCTTAACATTTCACTTCACTTTGCATGGTGTCATGAAGCGTATTCACATTATATGTACGCAATGTCACCAGCCATGCTACATGTACACGACACATGGAACGTTCTGTCCCTTGTATGTAATCAGCAGATGTTCTATAAACTTGTAACAGTCAGAAAGCGGACGTATTATTACGGAATAGATTTTGTATATCGAGGTAACTGTTCCCCAAGCAGATAAATATGGGCTCCTTCTATGTACCTGTCTGTATGGAAAATGAATATGTTCACACTTGTCATGGTTATCCATTGCCATTCTACATGCATACTAAATTACATGTAGACACTTATCCCAAATGACACAGGGTACACCGTGTTTAATAAATACTTTATAACATAAGGCACTATTAACCATTTACAAGCCTGTCATTGTTAAGTTTGCTTGAATACATTTAAGGTATTTTTTTTAATGATAACATAAAGCTATTCCTGTAATTATATAATATAGGTACACGGTAACACTGTGAATATCGGTAAATATCGGCACAATAATCGATATCACCAGAATATTAATTACAGTGCATCAGCATTCTGGTCCAAAAACACATTAATTCGAAATTATTTCGGTTTAGCCACACGGATAATAAGCACCATGTGAGGTTTTGTTTAGAGAAAGAAAGATCTGATTTAGTTTCTACTTGCACCAGTTACTGGCTTTGACATTGTTCTAGATTATTTTCTTTTTTGGAGAATATGAAGTAAATACAAACCTTTCTTTTTGTAATGTTAAAACAACTTTGTGTTTCGATGAGGAATTTCAAACACACAGATTTATCGCATTCCCCGAATTTCTCTTTCGGTTTCAGGTCGATAAATCTAGAGATCCAATCTGTGAGATCAGTGCAGATCCAGGAATCGGGGTCACCTCGTTTGGTCACCGTATACCGGGCAGGGGGGGGCCAGAGGGGGCCATGGCCCCCCCTACATTATGCTGTGCCCCCCAGTGTGCCTCCCCAATTGACCCGGCTCACCGCTGGGAAACCGGGACATTTCCCGGTGTGCCGGCACATTGAGCTGAACTTGCAGCCGATGCGGCTGACAGTTTCAAAGCGGCTTAATGGCTTGCCAGCATGCCAATCATTGAGGCTCTTCGTCCCGCCCCTTTGAAGATGCTCAAGGGGGCGGGCACTTACGGAACAGATGCTGTGACAGGGAGCATGCCGTAGAAGAGCAAGAGCAGCGGAAAAACGATAGTTGATAAGCAGAAGGGTCTTCAAATGTCATTTCAATTTAGAAGGAGAACCCCCATTAAATACGTTTGGGTATTTTGTTAAAAATGCCGTTATTTAAGATTTGTGTTATTAGAAGTAATGCACTAGAGTAAGTACACCAGATCTCACTGGAGGAGGCACATTAACAAACGCTTCACTGAAGGAGGGACATTAACAAGGGGGGGGGCTGCCTTGGGAAAATTAAATACAAAAAGATGGTGGCTGGCAGGCTGGGGACATAATTACTCATCAGGGGGGGGTTAATACACATTTGTATGGGGGCCATTATAATAACCATTACAAGGGGTTGGTGCATCAATACACAAGGGAGGGGGGCAGGCTTGGGGCATCAAATAAATCAATACACAAGGGAGGGGGGCTGGCTGGGGGCATCAAATAAATCAATACACAAGGGAGGGGGGCTGGCTGGGGGCATCAAATAAATCAATACACAAGGGAGGGGGGCTGGCTGGGGGCATCAAATAAATCAATACACAAGGGAGGGAGGCTGGCTGGGGGCATCAAATAAATCAATACACAAGGGAGGGGGGCAGGCTTGGGGCATCAAATAAATCAATACACAAGGGAGGGGGGCTGGCTGGGGGCATCAAATAAATCAATACACAAGGGAGGGGGGCTGGCTGGGGGCATCAGATAAATCAATACACAAGGGAGGGGGGCTGGCTGGGGGCATCAGATAAATCAATACACAAGGGAGGGAGGCTGGCTGGGGGCATCAAATAAATCAATACACAAGGGAGGGGGGCTGGCTGGGGGCATCAGATAAATCAATACACAAGGGAGGGAGGCTGGCTGGGGGCATCAAATAAATCAATACACAAGGGAGGGGGCTGGCTGGGGGCATCAGATAAATCAATACACAAGGGAGGGGGGCTGGCTGGGGGCATCAGATAAATCAATACACAAGGGAGGGGGCTGGCTGGGGGCATCAGATAAATCAATACACAAGGGAGGGGGGCTGGCTGGTGGCATCAAATAAATCAATACACAAGGGAGGGGGCTGGCTGGGGGCATCAGATAAATCAATACACAAGGGAGGGGGGCTGGCTGGGGGCATCAGATAAATCAATACACAAGGGAGGGGGCTGGCTGGGGGCATCAGATAAATCAATACACAAGGGAGGGGGCTGGCTGGTGGCATCAAATAAATCAATACACAAGGGAGGGGGCTGGCTGGGGGCATCAGATAAATCAATACACAAGGGAGGGGGCTGGCTGGGGGCATCAGATAAATCAATACACAAGGGAGGGAGGCTGGCTGGGGGCATCAAATAAATCAATACACAAGGGAGGGGGGCTGGCTGGGGGCATCAGATAAATCAATACACAAGGGAGGGAGGCTGGCTGGGGGCATCAAATAAATCAATACACAAGGGAGGGGGCTGGCTGGGGGCATCAGATAAATCAATACACAAGGGAGGGGGGCTGGCTGGGGGCATCAGATAAATCAATACACAAGGGAGGGGGCTGGCTGGGGGCATCAGATAAATCAATACACAAGGGAGGGGGGCTGGCTGGTGGCATCAAATAAATCAATACACAAGGGAGGGGGCTGGCTGGGGGCATCAGATAAATCAATACACAAGGGAGGGGGGCTGGCTGGGGGCATCAGATAAATCAATACACAAGGGAGGGGGCTGGCTGGGGGCATCAGATAAATCAATACACAAGGGAGGGGGGCTGGCTGGTGGCATCAAATAAATCAATACACAAGGGAGGGGGCTGGCTGGGGGCATCAGATAAATCAATACACAAGGGAGGGGGCTGGCTGGGGGCATCAGATAAATCAATACACAAGGGAGGGGGCTGGCTGGGGGCATCAAATAAATCAATACACAAGGGAGGGGGCATCAAATAAATCAATACACAAGGGAGGGGGGCTGGCTGGGGGCATCAGATAAATCAATACACAAGGGTGTATAGCAAAAATGCACAAAGGAGGGTGGCTGGTGGGGCACAAATACACAAGGGGCAATACACACAAACAGAGCAATGTGGAAAGCATTTTTATACTAGTAGTAGGTTATCCCATCCTGATGTGGGGGTCCATGTGGCAGCAGAGCCTGTCCTGGGGTATGTATTTGGGTGTCAGTGTGGCAGAGCCTGTCCTGGGGTATGTATTTGGGTGTCAGTGTGGCAGAGCCTGTCCTGGGGTATGTATTTGGGTGTCAGTGTGGCAGAGCCTGTCCTGGGGTATGTGTTTGGGTGTCAGTGTGGCAGAGCCTGTCCTGATATGTGTTTGGTCATCTGTTTCCTGGCACTTTACTTGCTGTAGAGGGTTAAATAGAACTTTGTAATTTTTATTTATCCAGATTTTGTGGTCACTTCAGAGGACAAAACTTTCTAGGCCTAGAAATCGGAGGAAAAGTAAAGGTTTTGTGTTATTTACTCTTATTTCAGTCTGAATATATTATTAAAAGTTAGATGTTGGTTCAGAGTTTGAGAAACTCAGTTCTTGATTTCATTATACAGGACGCTATTCCCCTTTGGTTTCACGGCCTTCACAGACCAAGTGCTACTCAGCTTAGTTATATGCAGCTGCATGCATTGTGTTATCTGTGATGAGTGTTCATTTGTTCATTTGGTGACGCAGCACTAAAATGGTTGTGATGCATTAATGGCTAAAAGTTTTGTTGAAGTTTCCATTATGTCTAATCTCCTTAATTTATTTGGGCCTTTTAACTTTTTTGATTTCTGGGATTTTAATAATGTGATAAAAATGATTTATAGTTGTTTGGATGTCAAATAGTGTGTATAATTCTGTTGATCTGTATCTGCTATGTTTCCATACATTATTTATGTATACCTGCAAATACAGGGTTTTTTTTGTCTAATTCAGTTGCATGTGTTGTTTCCATGTGTTGTTTATTTGATCTATACCTGAACTACAGGGTGTAAGTAAAAGAGCGGTATGGTTTAGTGAATGAGGGGACAAAGGGACTCTGGGGATGATTACAGGGGAGAGGACCTCTCAATGTCACGGTGCAGTCAGAAGGAAGGAAGACTGTACTGACTCTCACTGTCTTCCCCTGATCTGCAGTCAGTGTGGCAAATATTTTTTTTGGTGTGGTAGCAAAGGGAGTGATTGCATGCTAGGGAGCGTTGAGCGGGGCCCAAGAAAATGCTTGGGTAGGGTCAAATATTTTCACTATAAAATATATTGTCAGCAGGGTAAATATCTATATATGTTTTGGCAGCAGGGGCTAATATTTATTTATATATTGGCAGCAGGGTCTAATATTTATATATATTGGCAGCAGGGTCTAATATTAATATATATTTGCTGCAGGGGCTAATATTAATATATATCGGAAGCCGGGACTAATAATATATACCGGCAGCAGGGTCTAATATTAATATATATCAGCAGCAGGAGCTAATATTAATATATATTGGCAGCAGGGTCTAGTATTTATATTCATATTGGCTGCAGGGCCTATTATCAATAAATATTGGTTGCAGGGTCTAATATTTATATATATAGGCAGCAGGGTCTAATATTAATATATATTTGCTGCAGGGGCTAATATTAATATATATCGGAAGCCGGGACTAATAATATATACCGGCAGCAGGGTCTAATATTAATATATATCAGCAGCAGGAGCTAATATTAATATATATCGGAAGCAGGGGCTAATATTTATATATATATATATATATATATATATATTGGCAGCAGGAGCTAATATTAACATATATTGGCAACAGGGTCTAGTATTTATATTCATATTGGCTGCAGGGCCTATTATCAATAAATATTGGTTGCAGGGGCTAATATTTATATATATTGGCTGCAGGGACTAATAATATATATCAGCAGTAGGGGCTAATATTAATATATGTTGGCAGCAGGGTATAATTTTTATGTATATCGGCAGCAGGGTATAATATAAGTATGTATCCGCAGCAGGGGCTAATATTAATATATATCCACAGCAGGAGTTAATATTAATATATATCAGAAGCAGGGTGTAATATTTATATATATTGTCAGCAGGGGCTAATATTAAAGAATGAAAAATAACTGTCACTTTAGCTGTTATTTTGAAATCATATTTCAATCACGGTCTTTACTTCAAAGTGATAAGTGCATATTATGTAGTTAAAAATGCACGTCTAACGTGTGTGTGTGTGTATATATATATATATATATATATATATATATATATATATATGTGTATATGTACTGTTTTATAATTGGCCCCCCTACTTTGGTCCCTGGCCCCCCATGTGCCCCCCCTAAATATGAAAGCTGGAGACGCCACTGACACACATACACCTAACCCTAACCCTGTGTGTCTATCTATCTTTCTATCTATGCATCTATTCCTCCTGTCCATATCCCTCTTACCCTAAGTGGAGTCGATTCTAAGTGGAGTTAGTGTGGAGTTAGACAGGAGTTAGGACAGAGGGAGGACGGAGGAGGACGGGGGACCCCACACAGGCATCAACATCATCCTCACCATCAACCTGCAACAACAAGAAGCAAGCAGCAAGTAAGGCTACAGCAACCCTAGCAGCACACACACACACATACACCTAACCCTAACCCTGTGTGTCTATCTATCTATCTATCTATCTATCCCTCCTGTCCATATCCCTCTTACCCTAAGTGGAGTCGATTCTAAGTGGAGTTAGTGTGGAGTTAGACAGGAGTTAGGACAGAGGGAGGACGGAGGAGGACGGGGGACCCCACACAGGCATCAACATCATCCTCACCATCAACCTGCAACAACAAGAAGCAAGCAGCAAGTAAGGCTACAGCAACCCTAGCAGCACACACACACACATACACCTAACCCTAACCCTGTGTGTCTATCTATCTATCTATCTATCTATCCCTCCTGTCCATATCCCTCTTACCCTAAGTGGAGTCGATTCTAAGTGGAGTTAGTGTGGAGTTAGACAGGAGTTAGGACAGAGGGAGGACAGAGGGGGACGGGGGATCCCACACAGGCATCAACATCATCCTCACCATCAACCTGCAACAACAAGAAGCAAGCAGCAAGTAAGGCTACAGCAACCCTAGCAGCACACACACACACATACACCTAACCCTAACCCTGTGTGTCTATCTATCTATCTATCCATCTATCCCTCCTGTCCATATCCCTCTTACCCTAAGTGGAGTCGATTCTAAGTGGAGTTAGTGTGGAGTTAGACAGGAGTTAGGACAGAGGGAGGACGGAGGAGGACGGGGGATCCCACACAGGCATCAACATCATCCTCACCATCAACCTGCAACAACAAGAAGCAAGCAGCAAGTAAGGCTACAGCAACCCTAGCAGCAGCACACACACACATACACCTAACCCTAACCCTGTGTGTCTATCTATCTATCTATCTATCTATCCCTCCTGTCCATATCCCTCTTACCCTAAGTGGAGTCGATTCTAAGTGGAGTTAGTGTGGAGTTAGACAGGAGTTAGGACAGAGGGAGGACGGAGGAGGACGGGGGATCCCACACAGGCATCAACATCATCCTCACCATCAACCTGCAACAACAAGAAGCAAGCAGCAAGTAAGGCTACAGCAACCCTAGCAGCACACACACACACATACACCTAACCCTAACCCTGTGTGTCTATCTATCTATCTATCCATCTATCCCTCCTGTCCATATCCCTCTTACCCTAAGTGGAGTCGTTTCTAAGTGGTGGAGTTAGAGTGGAGTTAGACAGAAGTTAGGACTAGACTTGCGCATTCGTCTTCGGGCGAACATGAAAACGAGCACGAAGAGGCCGTTTTTTTTGTTCGTTCCGAAGACACGCCGAAGAGAATACAGTGCCGGCAAAACGTAGGAGAAGACGAACACTCACAACCACGAAGAATCAGCTCACTCTTGTGACGTCCCGCTAAGGGTCTCATCCAATGCCTGTGCTGCTGTTTTTTGAATTCTGAAGGCGCCTTTATAAGACCAGAGCTTGCCTGAGAGATCCATTCATTTTTCGCTGTGACTGCTTTGGCAACTGTGCTGCATCCGAGCGTTACAGAGAGAGATTGTTCTGTTCTGTGTGAGACTGGTAAGCCTTAGCCTGCCATTTCTCACTGTGTACTTCATCCTCACTTCAGTGCTACTTAATTAATATATTTAATAATAATAATTTGATTAATTTAATTTTTTTAAAATTAATTTGTCATCAACTTTAGTGTAAGTGCTGTTGAGTTGACAGTGCACCCAGTGCCTCAGTGGCACTGGGGTGCCCTTGCCCTGGGCTGGCACTAGTGCCTATTGCCTGTCCTGCTTAAATAAATTAAATAGAATTTATAAATTACAATTTAATAGAATCTATAATTTAATAGTTCATTATAATATATATATATATATATATTTGTCAGTCATATATATATATATACTATAGTATACTAGTGTAGAGTGTACTGTAGACATTCATCTACTAGTGTCTAATTTAAAATCAGTAATATTAATTAATATAATTAATAATTGAATTCATTATAAAATATATATATTTGTCAGTTATAGTTAGTAATAGTATACTAGTGTAGAGTGTACTGTAGACATTCAGAACATCTACTAGTGTCTAATCTAAAATCAGTAATATCAATAATTCTCTAATTCTTTCTTATCTTAATAGTTAATTAAATTAGCTATAAATAAAAGTAATAATATTAATTAATTACTACTAGCGTATAGTTCAGCTAATCTTATTAGTACTGGTGCTGCAGCTCTATAGTTTGTGCTTTGTTTTAGCAACAGTAAGAGACCAAGTCAATTTTTCTTAATTAATCTTTCATTTTATTTCATTTGTTTTGCTCACCTCAGTCCATCAGTGAAGTGAACTTGTTGGGCTAGTGAGTGCAGCCGCATAAGTGCTGTGTTTTTTTTTGATCAGCAAGCAGTGACGTTAACTGTTTTGCAAAGATTTTCTCATTTATTTTACATTTTATTTCAATTTTATTAAAAGTACCCTTAGTGTTTTGCTCACCTCAGTCCATCAGTGAAGTGAACTTGTTGGGCTAGTGAGTGCAGCAAGCAGTGAAGATAACTGTTTTGCTGTGACATTTTATTTTATTTCTAATTCTTTTCAAGAAAAATTGACTGTGACGAGCTGTACTAAGCAAAGCTTCAAGCTACTAGCTGTAGTACTAAAATAATTCTAATCTTCTTTAATCTTAATCTATAATATATTATAAATAATAATATTCTAATTCATAATCTATAATATAAGTAATTCTAATTCTAAATTCTAATTCATAATCTATATTCTTCTATCTATAATACATAATATATAAGTAAATTAGTTCTAATCTATTAATATTATATAACTTAATATTAATTAATAAATCATATACTGAATCTGATTTAACCTCACTTTAGCTTAGTGGGTTTGAGAGCGTCTGCCTAGAGGTAGACTTATAGTAAGGAAATATAGCTTTAGGCTAGCATAGTAGTAGGCTAAGCTCTTAGGCCCGTGTAAATTCAAATTAAAAATAAAATACTGCTAGTTATTAAATAGTTAATCTTGAGTTAATAATTTAAATAACTTTAGCACTTTGGCAGATTACACACAACAGCACAGTGCAGTAGTGCATGTCACCGTCCCGGCGGCTCCGGACACCGCCGGGAGTGTCTCCGTCCCGGCGGCTCCGGACGCCGCCAGGAGGAGAACCGGCCGCGCTTCTCGAACGCTCGCTGCACAGGGGCTAGTAGTGGGCGGAGGGTTAGCCGCGGTTCCCGGGAGGACATCTCCCCGGGCAGCGGACAATCCTCCGCCCGAGGTACGTGTCGGGGGAAATTCAGCTCCGGGAACAACGGTTCCCGGAGCCTGAGTACTTACCCGTCCTCCGGTCGTCGGTCCGCCTCCCAGGCTCGCGCTCGTCTGGGGATAGATTGACGGCTGGGGGGCGTGGTCTGTGTTCTGGTCCGGGAGGGGCTTGTGATTGGCGCCAGTTTTAAAAAGCCGGCTGTGCCTTTCAGAGGCACCCTGTTGTGGTCTCTCTAGTTTATTGAATTCTGCTCGTGTACCAGTTTGTGTTCTGACCTTTGCCTTGCCTGACTCTCCTTTTGCACTACGATTTTGTACCTTCGCCTGTGACTCCTGGTTTTGACTCCTGGCTCGGCTGACTACCCGCTCTGTGTATCGGACCCCTGGCTTGGCTGACTACCCGCATTGCTGGTGGGAGGTTGTCCACTGTTGGGATCATCTAAGTCCTGGGCTTCTGCTGCCGGGATCTCCGCTCTCAGTAGCAGCAGTTTGGGCTGAAGAACTTCTGCGGGGACGACCTTCCTTAATACTCCAGCGTTACAGTGACAGTGCATAGTTTTACTTTTTAAGCAGTAGCACTGAAGAGAACTTCCTCTAATTTTTTTGTCTTTAATTCGTTTTTCCTTTTTTTTTTTTTTTTTTTTTTTTTATAGTTTTTTAAACACTACACTACACTACACTACACACACAACACAAAATTTGAAATGGATCCTCCTTTTGGGACTAAGGAGGGACAAGCTCCATCTACCACCACCACCACCACCAGCACCATCACCAGTTCTAAGATGCAGCCTTTGCGTCAGTCTAGTCGGCCAAGTAGGCCAAGCTCTCGCTTATCATTTGGGGAAGCATTGCTTGAAGGATCATCAAGTAAAGGAAAGGCACCAAAAGCAGGCAGTAGTAGTGCGGCTAGGCCCACAAGCTCTATGGTTTTTTACGGAAAGCCTAAAGCACCAGAAGCACGTTCAAAGTTAAAGGGTAGCACAAGTAGTACCAGTGACTAAAAAGAAGTGCCTTTTGCCCCAAGCAGCATCTTCCCCATCCACCAGCAGCATGCAAGGTACCAAGCAGAGCCAAATTAGCGGCAAGACTCAGAGGGGTCCCAAACCAAAGCGATCTCATTCCTTTGTAGGGAAAACCACCACCACCACCACCCCCACCTCTACCGCCTCTACCACCACTAGTGCTGCGCCTACTGTTCCCACTGGTACCGCCACACCATGTCCTCCTAGTACCTCTAGCAAGCCACCAAGTCCTTACAAAATGTTTGTAAAGACAGTTAGAGAGAGGGCTACACATAGTGGAACTCCACCTAGCGAGGTAGCAGAGGAGCCTGAGACTGAGAGGCCAAGTGCAGAGTCTATTCTTCCTGCTCGCACTACTACTAGTCACGAGTCTCACGACGATATCAGTCTTAGCTCCAGCCTAGCAGGAATTCCATTTGATCTGGCTAATGAAGAGCTAGACTATGAGCCAGAGGAAGTAGAGGAGATGAGTGGTCAGGAATCAGACCTTCTCCGCTACGATCATCACCATCACCACCACCACCACCAGCAGCAGCAAAACCTAGCAAATCTAAAGCTAAAGCAATTAGCAGTCCCACTATGGCCAGTACTGTTACCACCAGTCCCACCACCACTAGTTCTGCCTCTGTTCATCCACTCCGAGCAGTAGGAGCAGCACCCAAGGCACACTCCAAGGCTATGCGCGCCCCAATTTGGGAGCACTTTGAAAATGTTGAAGAAGGGCGCTATGGAAAGTGCAAACATTGTGGGAAGCTAATAAGCAGAGGGAAAGTGTCTGGCCATTTTACCAGTGCTAGCATGAAGCATCACCTCAGCACTCAACACAACGCTGTGCTATTGGGGAAAGATGCAGAAGTAAAACTTAGTGCAGGCAGCATAGCTGGTGGCCGTGGAAAAACCCCAACAGCTTCTTCTTCTGAGCCAATAGCAGCAGCAGCAGCAACTAGTGCTGGCAGCCAGAGACCAAGGCAGGTTGGAGCACTGCATGTCCAGCCCACCCTGGAACAATTTGTGGCATTCCAATCCAAAAGGTCAATGCCCAAACAGCAGGCCAATAAAGTAACGCGACTGATTGGTCAGTTCATTGCTGTTGGAGGGGCATCCTTCTCTATGATCGAAGGGGAGCCTTTCAAACAATTGATGGCGGCTGTGGCTCCACAATATACAGTTCCGTCACGTTCCACTTTCAGCAGGAACATTGTCCCCTCGCTGTATCGGTCCTGTGTTGCAGCAGTGAAAGAGGAGCTTTCCAAGGCTGCTGGTCAGTCTGTTCATTTCACTACAGATTTGTGGAGTGCACCTAGCGGCCAGCATGCCTTTCTTTCTTTGACAGCACACTGGTGGCAGCCCGGTGTGCCCAAGGAAGCTGCTGCAGCAGGCTACCGATCTTTCCTTCTCCATGCAGAAGTGATGGATGAAAAGCACACTTCCCAAAACATTCTGCATGCGATGAGGAAAATGTTTAGCCTTTGGGTGGGAGCAGAGGCGGGCACCAATGTTGAAGTTGGTTTTGTGGTAACTGACGGAGGTGCCAATATGGTGAAAGCGCTGCGAGATGGTCATATTGTTGGTGTGCGCTGTGCAGCCCACATCATCCATCTTGTAGCGAAGGCAGCAATGTCAGAAGGAACTAATGTGGCAGCAGTAGTTCTGTCCCGCTGCAGAAAGATCGCTGGGCACTTTCACCATAGTGTTAAGGCTAGCCAACTTTTGAGGGAAGAGCAAGAGAGGTCAGGTCTTCCCGTACACTGCCTACGTCAGGATGTCAGTACACGGTGGAACTCCACGTTAGACATGCTGGAGAGGATTTTGGAGCAGCAGAGGGCAATCCATAATCTTGCCTCAGAGCACAATATTGGGATTACATCTCCATTGGATAGGGAGGATTGGACAGTGATCTTGCAGCTAGTGGCAGTCCTTAAACCATTCAGGGATGCCACAGAAAATTTAAGCTCAAACACTGCCAGTCTGGCCCAGGTAATCCCAGTGTTCTCCCATCTAGGCAGCAAGATGGATGTGTTCCTTGGAAACCGTGAGGCTGTTCAAGGTGGCACTCTACATCCTGACGTAGCAGCCATAGTCAGGAAGCTGAAGGATCTGCTAAAAGTACACCTTCGCAAACGCATGGAAGAAAGTCCCGAAATGATGCTAGCGTGCCTTTGAGATCCAAGAATTAAGGGAAAGCTAGCTTTGAAATTTAATGTTCTCAGTAGCTACCGGGAGCAATTGGTCAACAAGGTGCGTGACTGGCAGCGTAAAATGGGAATGCTGTCCGAGGAGGGAGAGGTGCAGGAGGAGGAAGAGATGATGTGGTCTGCTACTCCTAGCAGCAGCATCAGCAGCAGTGCCACAAGCAGTACAACACAGCTGAGTGGAGCAGCTGCGTTTTGGGAAGAGGCACTTGGGAGTATAGTTGGACCATCTGACAGAGCTAGCAGCAGAAAGGAGAGTAGTGCTGCTGAAATGGTCAAACTTTACCTCTGTGAAGTTCCTTCTGCGCCTAATGTTGATCCTCTTAGCTACTGGGATGAAAAGAAGAGTGTGTGGCCTGGGGGCGTGG
Organism: Spea bombifrons; assembly: GCF_027358695.1. Taxonomy (NCBI): domain Eukaryota; kingdom Metazoa; phylum Chordata; class Amphibia; order Anura; family Pelobatidae; genus Spea; species Spea bombifrons. Next base: position 141,509,805 of record NC_071088.1, on the reverse strand, counting down.
TCGGCGACGATCCAAGATGGACGTGTAGAGCGTTTGCTCCTCCACGATGCCCTTATTATTTAGCTTTTATTAGCGATTTGCCTACCCAAAACCTACTTTTAGACGTGCATTTATTTTGAAGATGACCGGGAGAACTCGTAAGACACCTAAACAAAGGTCGGTACAAGATATCTTCGCTAGGAAATCTACCTCGCCGGGTCTCCCCACGCCTGATTTGGGGGAAGATACGAGGTTTTCAGATACGATGGTGGCAGCGGCTTGTACAAAACAAGACATCGACGAAATTAAAGACCTCGTTCGGTCCGTTAAGAAGGACTTGATGGAACACATTCATAATGAGATCAAAGATCTCAAGCATGACCTACACGATATTGGTACTCGCACAGACGCTTTGGAAAAAACTCAATCGCTAATCCAACATGCTAAACGCAAGATGGCAGGAGATATTGAGATGCTGCAACAGGAGGTTTCGCTGCTCCAAGACGCACAAGAAGACATGGAGAATAGATCACGGCGACCGAATTTTCGGCTTCGTGGTATTCCCGAAACTTATCCTGATTTAGATGAAGCTCTGCGAAAGATACTTCAGCAACTTCTCCCTCACCTTTCGCTAGACAAGGTACAGGTCGACAGTATCCATAGAGCCCTGAGACCTCGGTCCGGCCTCAATGAAAAACCGCGAGATGTTATTGTCAAGCTTCAGGATTACACTCTTAAGGAAATGGTTATGAAAGCTGCCAGATCGACGACCCTTCGCCTTGAGGCTGACGAAATTCAGATTTTCGCCGACCTCTCACCTCGGACACTCCAGCGTCGCCGTCTCCTCAAGCCGCTCACTGACCATCTTCGGACACACGCCGTTCCCTATCGATGGAGGTTCCCGTTCGCCCTTTTGGTTACCTGGGGCGACCGACAGGGTTCGTTACGGTCCCTTTCGGAGGCTACTGAGTTCTTGCGGACCCTGGATCTTCCTCCACTCTCTCTGGGCCGTAAGAAGAATCGGCGAGACCCCGAGGTTGCGGAGTCAGGAGAATGGTGTGTTATGCCGGAGAGTTCCTCACGAGAGATCGCCCATTCGCCGATATCGTGAACTGTGGCGTATTGACTGGTTTGCTTTTTACTTTGTTTTTTGTTTTTTTTTTTGTTTTTTTTTAGTATATTGTGGCGATGTGTCGTTTATGTCTCTCGAGGTGCTTTAATGACACTACTTATGCTTACATAATGATACTGATGATTACATGTACGCGTATATACCCTGGTGGGTTTTTTACACTCACTTACTCACTATATACTAATGTCACAATTGGCGAGTCTTTTGTGCACACTTTGTCATTGATATATATGTTTACTTTTATATGTTTTACGCTATAAATATTTTATTTTATTATTATGCACACAACCAGCCCATATATTGAGCAAACTGCACTTTCACACATTACTCATTGAGCAATTGGTGCCCATCTTGTGGGTTTTTTTTTTATATAAGTCCAGCCTAATTGGTGGACTTATGGAATGTATATTACACTTTTTATAAATTCCCAACACACGTTCACTTTGTTTAGTGGGTCTACTGTTTTTGTTTCGTCCCTTTTGAAGGTTTTTAATACATACTCACACAATTTAATGGATCTATTTTACACACTTTACATACTATGACGGTTTACAACACGCACCTATTGCATTTAAGAGACCTACTTCATATATTTGACCTATTTAGTAGGTTTACCTCACATACTTGCCCCTTAGGCAAATCTTTTACATACACTCAGCTCGTTTAGTAGACCTTTTGGCGGTCATACTACACATACTTACCCTATTAGAGGGTTTTTTTCACACAACTCACTTTTTTTTTAAACCCATAGGCCACACCTTACCCATTAAATGGGCAAGACACATACACTTTACCCATCCGGAGGACGCATTGTGCCCAATTACTCCTTCTGTTTTTTCTTAAGCTATGTCACTGGGCTTTGTGCTATGTCTAGTAAATTTCTGTCTTTTTTATTATGAAGTATTGATATTTGATTGGTTTTGGATGGCGTCTTATATGCAAGGGTAGGAGTTCCAACTTGATGGAAGCGCTACTGACTTCCCCCGCTAGACCGTTTCTGGTCTATTTACAGCCCATAGGCTTGCCGCTCCATTACTTGGAGATAGGAGGCCATGCTTCTGTACAGGGCTGCTATTCCCCTGGACCTAGAGTCCTGGTCCCATGTACCGTCAGGTCATATTTAGCGTTTACTCTATTCAATGTATTTTATTGTATGACCTTGGAGCGGTATGATCCTTTTGTTTTTTTTTTCTTCTTTCTTCCCCCCCCTTTTTTTTTTTTTTTTTTTTTTTTTGCTTCTCTCACCGGATTACCTGCCACTTGCTTATATGTCCGCCTACTTTTCTTTGATCAGTGATGTCGCCCGGTAACCTAAAAATTATTACTCATAACGTCCGAGGCCTCAATTCACCCCAGAAGAGACATCAAGCCATGAGATATTATCAGAAACTGCATGCCGATGTTATGCTGTTACAAGAAACGCACCTTAGACGGTTGTCGCTTCCAGCATATTGGTCCAGACCCTTTGGGGTTCATTACCACGCTACTCATCCAACTCAACGCAAAAACGGAGTCAGTATCTTTTTGAGATCCTCCTTGGGTTTCCAATGCCTCGATATTAAACGTGATAAATGGGGCCGCTACCTGCTGCTATCGGGACTTCTTCAAAATAAGCAGGTTGTTTTTTTATCAGCTTACGCCCCTTCCACTCAGTCGTCGCAGTTCTACACACAACTCACTGACCTCTTGTTGCCGTTTCGCAAACACATGATCATAGCAGGAGGTGATTTCAATACCTGTTGGGATGCTTATGTTGATCGTAAAAGCTATGCTACCAGAGTATCTCCCTCTCTGACATCTAAACATTTCCGGGACTTTGCTAAGACGTCTGCTCTCGTTGATATCTGGAGACTTCACCATCCGAAGATGTTAGACTACTCTTTTTTTTCACACCCCCATAACTCCTACTCTAGGATTGACTATATCCTTCTTAGCCAACACGCTGCCACAGCCGGCCTCTCCTCCTGCATACATCCGATCTCCTGGTCTGATCATGGCGCAGTAGAATGTTGTCTTCGCCCAGCAGATTGGACGCCTAGTTCCCCTACCTGGCGCCTCGATGAATTTTTGCTTACAGACCCCTCTGTTGTGTCCGAAATCGCTCACGATCTGGAAGATTTTTTTGCTTTTAATGATATCTCTGATACATCTTTACATCTTCTATGGGTGACGCATAAAGCCTTTATCCGCGGCTCCTTTCTTAAGATAGCCGCACGTCGCAAGAAAATCCGTCGACTAGCTATGGACTCTCTTACTGCTAAATTATCTGCTATGGAACGACTTCACAAGACTTCGCTTAATGCCAGCGAACTCCGAGATATTATCCATCTTCGGGGTGAACTGAATACGCTCTTAAGCAACGAAGTCCTTCATTCGCTGAATCTTACTAAACAGAAGTTTTTTGAATTTGCCAACAAACCTGGAGCCATGCTCGCTCGTAGATTACGCGCACAGAGGAAGATTCAAAATATCTCTAAAATCATAGATACTGATAATACGTGCTGGGCAGCTCCTGCGGATATTGCGACTCAATTTGCTAATTTCTACAGCTCTCTGTATGATGGCACTAAAGCCCCACAAAATCTTCTTGATAGTAACCTACTACACCGTTTTTTGGATCCTTTGCCTATCCCGCGACTCACTGACCAACAGGTGGACTTTTTGAACCGTGATATCACTATTGAGGATTTAGATGCCGCTATTGCCGCTACTAGACCTGCTAAAGCCCCGGGCCCGGATGGCTTTCCTGGGTCTTATTATAAGAAATTTGGAGAACAACTGAAACCTCGTCTATTGACCCTTTTTAATAGCTTTTTAGGGGGAGTTTCACCCCCGAAGGAAATGCTTCAAGCTAAGATTATAGTGATTCACAAAGAAGGTAAAGACCCCTCCAACTGTGGCAGCTACAGGCCCATCTCTCTGATTAATGCTGATGTGAAGCTGTATGCTAAGGTATTGGCTACGCGCCTGAGCCGAGTCGTTTCCTCTATAGTACACCCGGACCAAGTTGGTTTTATACCTCAGAGAGACGCCCCAGATAATATCAGACGTATAGTAGACCTTGTTGAAATTGCTCAGCTCACTGATCAACCGTCCATGCTGTTAGCCCTTGATGCTGAGAAGGCATTCGACAGAATAGACTGGACGTATATGTGGGAGGCCTTACGTAGATTTGGGTTTTGTGGTCGTTTTCTGTCTGGTGTTCGTATCCTTTACAACAACCCTATGGCTACCGTCGCTCTAATGGGATGCGAATCGGCGCCGTTTGCCATCCGGAATGGCACCAGACAGGGCTGCCCTTTGTCGCCCCTTCTGTTCGCATTATGTCTAGAGCCACTTGCGGTTGCTATTCGCCAACATCCTGATATCTCTGGGATTCGAGTACGTTCCCACCACTATAAATTGAGCCTTTTTGCTGACGACATATTATTGACTCTATCCCAACCATTGATATCTCTCCCTAATCTTTATGCGGCCCTAGCTGATTTTTCGCACATATCTGGCTACAAGATCAATACCTCCAAATGTGAGGCTCTTAATATCAATATTGACACTCACACTAAGCAGATTTTGGTATCTTCTTTTCCCTTTCAGTGGCAAACTTCCTCCCTCAAATATTTGGGGATCAATATCACTAATAACCTTGCAATGCTATATGCCTCCAATTACCTGCCGCTCTTGGCCGATCCTCGTCGAAATCTTCGTCAGTGGTCTCATTATTGCATTTCGTGGCTTGGCCGCAACGCTGCCGTGAAGATGAATATTCTGCCGAAACTGTTATACTTGTTCCGTGCGGTGCCTCTGGCCGTTCATACCCCTGATATCGACGCTTTCCAAAATCAAATTTTCAACTTTCTCTGGGACGGCAAGAAGGCTAGACTTAATCGCCACACTATGTACCTACCAAAAGATAAAGGCGGCCTTTCGGTTCCATGTCTCCGTCTCTACTATCTCTCAGCCCGACTGGCGCAATTGGAAGCATGGTCTCTCTCAGAAGGTGTATTGCCCTGGGTTGACATTGAACGTAGTTGCATCTCCCACCGCCAACTTCAACTGTGTCTGTGGACGGAACAAACTCAGCTGCCTACCACGATAACATTATCTACTATGAAAGCTTCCTACTCTCTGTGGCGGAAATCTAGATACAAGTTTGCTCTCAAGGGTCAATTGTCTCATCTGACCCCAATTCTGTATAATCCCCTCTTTCCGGAGGGTATGGTGCCCGGGAAGTTTAGGTGGTGGCTAGGTGAGGGACTTGGTTGGCTGGGAGCGATAGTTCATGAAGGTCATGTTCCCTCTTTTTCGGAACTACAAGAACGTAACAGCATTCCCATGTGTGAGAGATTTCGTTACCTCCAGATACGGCACTTTATTGACTCGCAGCTCCGGACTAATGCTGTCTCTCCTTTAACTCGGTTTGAAACCCGGTTCCTGTCATGCAAGAGGCTAAAGCAATCTATCTCAACGCATTATACTCACCTGGTGACGACTGCGTATAGTGCTCCCCCGCCATATCGAGCTCGTTGGCACGTTGATCTCCAGGAACAGAGGACAGACGAGATGTGGAATAGAGCAGCGTCTAACACTCATCGTATTACTACTAATACGATTATTAAGGAATGCTCTTATAAAGTAATGGCTCGTTGGTATCTCACCCCAGTGCGCCTCTCCCACCTCCATATAGGGCGAGACGCTATTTGTTTTCGCGATTGTGGTGAAGTAGGTACCTATTTACATGCATGGTGGTCTTGCCCATTGATCCGCCCTATATGGGACGAGCTATTTCAGGATCTTTCCACGGCCTTGACGGTTGCCATACCCGCCACTCCCCAAGTTGCGCTATTGAATATGGACATACAGTCTCCTCGTTTGGCGGCCTCCGGTCAGAAGCTGGTTTATAGAATATGTGCTGCTGTCAGGCAAGTCATAGCCAAGAAATGGAAAGGACCTCCTCCCACCCGCTTTGAAATTCTTTCTAACATCTGGTCAGTCCTCACCATGGAGAAAATTACAGCTAAACTGTATGATGAAATGAGCAAATTCGAGGCAATCTGGACTCCTTGGCTCGAGGCCTTTCCAGGCCCTACGGCGTTACCATTGATTCTCATGTAAGCAGACTCGGCTGGCTATCTGGATTTTTTTCTTTTTCTCTTCTCTTTCTTGGTTTCTTTCTCCCCCTTTTTTTTTTTTTTTTTTTTTTTTTCTTTTTTTTTTACCTTTTCTCATTAACATACAAAATAATGTGGTATACCGTTAAGTTTTCTTGCTTTGTTTTCCTAGCATTGTACCGTGTTTTATCTCATGGGTATGCTTCTAGCCAACATATGATGATGATGATACTATCATGATGCCTCTCTTTCTCGCTGCATTCCATTGAAATTTTTTGACTATGTCTTTGACTCGGTGCTTCTTATTGTATTTTTGTATTGCTATTGTACCACTATTAATAAATTTATATAAATAGAAGAGTGTGTGGCCTGCACTCTCATGGGTTGCGCAGCAGCTACTATCATGTCCGCCAACCACTGTTCAAAGTGAGCGCGTGTTTTCTATGACTGGAAACATACTGAGTCCACAGCGCTCACGCATGGCACCTCATCTGATGGAGCAGATTGCCTTCCTTAAATTCAATCTGCCCAAGTTGGGTTACCCAGCTCTTAGCTTGGAAAGTTAATTTTTTTTCTCTGTAATGTTTAAGGTAGTTTCTCCCCATGGTTGCACGTGTTTGCGGTGTGGCAACGTCTGCTACCTCCGCCGGTGTAGCCAATTTACGCTAGGGCCTAGTGTCTGAGTTCTGTAAGTCCGCTCCCAAACGCCATGGACTGACAGACTTTCATGCTTTGCCTTGGGGTGAAACAGGTGAGCGGGTCGTCAATTGCCCACTCATTCACCTTTTTCCTTTTCCAACACTGCTGCTGGTGGTGGTGCCAGCATCTTTTGCCAGTTCGCTTCCTGGCTGAAATCATGCCTCAAATGTCCCTAATGGAGAGGGTAGTTTCTCCCCCCTGGCTGCGTCTGTTTGCGGTGTAGCAATGCCTGCTACCTCCGCCGGTGTAGCCAGCTTACGCTAGGGCCTTGTGTCTGAGTTCTGGAAGTCCGCTCCCAAACGCCATGGACTGACAGTCTTCGGATGCTTTGCCCTGGGGTGAAACAGGTGAGTGGGTCGTCAATTGCCCACTCATTCACCTTTTTCCGTTTCCAAAGCTGCTGCTGGTGGTGGTGCCAGTATCTTTTGCCAGTTCGCTTCCTGGCTGAAATCATGCCTCAAATGTCCCTAATGGAGAGGGTAGTTTCTCCCCCTGGTTGCACTTGCTGCGGTGTGGCAACGCCTGCTACCTCCGCCGGTGTAGCCAATTTATGCTAGGGCCTTGTGTCTGAGTTCTGTAAGTCTGCTCCCAAACGCCAAGGACTGACAGTCTTCGGATGCTTCGCCCTGGGGTGAAACCGGTAAGCGGGTCGTCAATTGCCCACTCATTCACCTTTTCCAATGCTGCTGCTGCTGCTGCTGCTGGTGGAGGTGCCAGCGTCTCTTCTCTGCCAGTTCGCTTCCTGGCTAGTGTCATGCCTCAAATGTCCCTAATGGAGAGGGCAGTTTCTCCCCCCTGGCTGCGTCTGTTTGCGGTGTGGCAACGCCTGCTACCTCCGCCAATGTAGCCAGCTTACGCTAGGGCCTTGTGTCTGAGTTCTGGAAGTCCGCTCCCAAACGCCAAGGACTGACAGTTTTTGGATGCTTTGCCCTGGGGTGAAACAGGTGAGCGGGTCGTCAATTGCCCACTCATTCGCCTTTTCCAATGCTGCTGCTGCTGCTGCTGCTGCTGGTGGTGGTGCCAGTGTCTCTTCTCTGCCAGTTCGCTTCCTGGCTAGTGTCATGCCTTAAATGTCCCTTATGGTAAGGGCAGTTTCTCCCCCCTGGTTGTACTTGCTACGGTGTGGCAATGCCTACTACCTCCGCCGGAGTGGCCAGCTTACGCTAGGGCCTTGTGTCTGAGTTCTGGAAGTCCGCTCCCAAACGCCAAGGACTGACAGTCTTTGGATGCTTTGCCCTGGGGTGAAACAGGTGAGCGGGTCGTCAATTGCCCACTCATTCACCTTTTCCAATGCTGCTGCTGCTGCTGGTGGTGGTGCCAGCGTCTCTTCTCTGCCAGTTCGCTTCCTGGCTAGTGTCATGCCCAAAATGTCCCTAGTGGTAAGGGCAGTTTCTCCCCCCTGGCTGCGTCTGTCTGCGGTGTGGCAACGCCTGCTACCTCCGCCGGAGTGGCCAGCTTACGCTAGGGCCTTGTGTCTGAGCTCTGGAAGTCTGCTCCCAAACGCCAAGGACTGACAGTGTTTGGGTGCTTTGTCCTGGGGTGAAACAGGTGAGTGGGTCGCCAATTGCCCACTCATTCGCCTTTCCCATTTTTCAATGCTGCTGGTGGTGGTGGTGGTGCCAGCATCTCTTCTCTGCCAGTTCGCTTCCTGGCTAGAGTCATGCCCAAAATGTCCCTAGTGGTAAGGGCAGTTTCTCCCCCCTGGCTGCGTCTGTCTGCGGTGTGGCAACGCCTGCTACCTCCGCCGGAGTGGCCAGCTTACGCTAGGGCCTTGTGTCTGAGCTCTGGAAGTCTGCTCCCAAACGCCAAGGACTGACAGTGTTTGGGTGCTTTGCCCTGGGGTGAAACAGGTGAGTGGGTCGCCAATTGCCCACTCATTCGCCTTTCCCATTTTTCAATGCTGCTGGTGGTGGTGGTGGTGCCAGCATCTCTTCTCTGCCAGTTCGCTTCCTGGCTAGTGTCATGCCTCAAATGTCCCTAATGGTAAGGGCAGTTTCTCCCCCCTGGCTGCCTCTGTCTGCGGTGTGGCAACGCCTGCTACCTCCGCCGGAGTGGCCAGCTTACGCTAGGGCCTTGTGTCTGAGCTCTGGAAGTCTGCTCCCAAACGCCAAGGACTGACAGTCTTTGGATGCTTTGCCCTGGGGTGAAACAGGTGAGCGGGTCGCCAATTGCCCACTCATTCGCCTTTCCCAATTCTGCTGCTGCTGCTGCTGGTGGTGGTGCCAGTGTCTCTTCTCTGCCAGTTCGCTTCCTGGCTAGTGTCATGAATCAAATGTCCCTAATGGTAAGGGCAGTTTCTCCCCCCTGGCTGCCTCTGTCTGCGGTGTGGCAACGCCTGCTACCTCCGCCGGAGTGGCCAGCTTACGCTAGGGCCTAGTGTCTGAGCTCTGGAAGTCTGCTGCCAAACGTCTAAGACTGACAGTGTTTGGGTGCTTTGCCCTGGGGTGAAACAGGTGAGTGGGTCGCCAATTGCCCACTCATTCACCTTTTCCAATGCTGCTGCTGGTGGTGGTGGTGCCAGCGTCTCTTCTCTGCCAGTTCGCTTCTTGGCTAGTGTCATGCCTTAAATGTCCCTAATGGTAAGGGCAGTTTCTCCCCCCTGGCTGCCTCTGTTTGCGGTGTGGCAACGCCTGCTACCTCCGCCAATGTAGCCAGCTTACGCTAGGGCCTTGTGTCTGAGTTCTGGAAGTCCGCTCCCAAACGCCAAGGACTGACAGTCTTTGGATGCTTTGCCCTGGGGTGAAACAGGTGAGCGGGTCGCCAATTGCCCACTCATTCACCTTTTCCAATGCTGCTGCTGCTGGTGGTGGTGCCAGCATCTCTTCTGTGCCAGTTCGCTTCCTGGCTAGTGTCATGCCCAAAATGTCCCTAGTGGTAAGGGCAGTTGCTGCTGCTGCTGCTGCTGGTGGTGGTGCCAGCGTCTCTTCTCTGCCAGTTCGCTTCCTGGCTAGTGTCATGAATCAAATGTCCCTAGTGGTAAGGGCAGTTTCTCCCCCCTGGCTGCCTCTGTCTGCGGTGTGGCAACGCCTGCTACCTCCGCCGGAGTGGCCAGCTTACGCTAGGGCCTTGTGTCTGAGCTCTGGAAGTCTGCTGCCAAACGTCTAAGACTGACAGTGTTTGGGTGCTTTGCCCTGGGGTGAAACAGGTGAGTGGTTCGCCAATTGCCCACTCATTCGCCTTTCCCATTTTTCAATGCTGCTGGTGGTGGTGGTGGTGCCAGTGTCTCTTCGATGCCAGTTCGCTTCCTGGCTAGTGTCATGCCTCAAATGTCCCTAATGGTAAGGGCAGTTTCTCCCCCCTGGCTGCCTCTGTCTGCGGTGTGGCAACGCCTGCTACCTCCGCCGGAGTGGCCAGCTTACGCTAGGGCCTTGTGTCTGAGCTCTGGAAGTCTGCTGCCAAACGTCTAGGACTGACAGTGTTTGGGTGCTTTGCCCTGGGGTGAAACAGGTGAGTGGGTCGCCAATTGCCCACTCATTCGCCTTTCCCATTTCCTTTTCCATTTCCATTTCATTATTTTCCTTCTGATACACAACCAACCAAACATAACACACACAATAACACAAATAACACAGTGACATAACACATAACACACATAACACATATAACACAGTGACAAGTGACAACACACAGAACACACATAACACATACACGTACAATGCACAAATCACAAGGACCTTTCCTCTTGTTATTTGTCCTGGCCTTCACTTCTACACTCACTAGCATTAACGCTATAACTCACACTTCATACTATAACATTTTTCCATCCACATACCTGCCAACAGACCCAACTTTTTCAGGGACAGTCCTGCTTTTTTCCAGTCCTGTCCCATCTAATTTAGCTAAACTAGGTGTGACAGAATGAGCTGTCATACAGGGGCCCAAGGTAGTCAGAGATGGCTCCAGCCTGGCTGCAGCCTGGCTGCCAAACAGGCAGGAACTCCATTGTTTAATTAATCCCATCAATAGGATTTATGTTAATGAAGTTCTGTGGCTATATGAGTCTATGTTTTACTACAATAAACTGTTCATTCCTGCTGTACTCAGTTCAAGGTAGTTGCGTCTACTTATTGGGTACACATAGCAGGGTTCCAAGGTGCGCATGCTGACTGGTGCTGGAAGTGATTCCGGGGACAACAGGAGGATACATGTGGGTGATCTCTGGGAGTTACTACAGCTCTCTTGGTGAACCCGTTACATTGGTGGCAAGCGGCGGGATTGCCTCCTAGTCTGAGGGACACGTCCTTTGCACCGGGATCTATCTCCAGGAAAGAGAATGGAAGTCGGCTACGCAGAGCTGATCAAGAGGAATTGTAAACGCCTGAAGCTCTGGAGGGAGGTTCTCCACTGGGAAATTAAGTACAAGGGGAAAAGCCTCCCAACCTTTGAGGAAAGGTTTTGGCTCCAGCGGAAGTTGCGGATGCCGTTCTTGGGGAAGCAGCCCAAAGAGGAATGGGTGGCTGAGCTGGAGGTGCTGGTCCAGACAGAGCTGAGGTTGGACGATGGATATCGGGCTCTGCGGTGGTACGCAGCACAGATGTGCCTGGGGCTGGAGGATAAAGGTCCCACAGAGGGCTATGGCTTCGGCGGCCCGGGATTATTATTGGAAATTATAGAAAAGGATCCCGACTTCGGTAGTGCATCGGAGTGTCGGGAGGAAGACATCCAGGAGCGAAGGGAGGAGGATATCCCATACGTGCCTAAGCTGTGGGCTGACCTGGATTATTTGGTCACACAAGAATGGGAACTGGAACAGGCATATCAAGAGTTATTTGACCATGTGCAACAGTATGCTCCAGTGACCATGGATTTCATTGATTTTACTGCGTGGTCACCTGAGGATGTTGACCCAGAAGGGGTGGATGGGACTGAGTCACAGGGTTACTGGACAGCTAACCCAGATCCGATAGCGGAACTATGTGATTGTACACCACAACCGGATCCAGAGATTGTGGATTTAATTGATTTTACATCTGAGGATGTTGGTCCGGGAGGGCTTGCAATTGGCTTCCCTTCCCAGCAAAAGGAAGAAGGTTTTGTGGGTGTAGTAGCTGGCACTGCGGTCTCCACAAGCACCCACCCAGCAGAAGAGCTGCCATCGGTGCAGAGTACCGCTGGCATCTGCCTGCTCCTTTCCCTGTTTCCCGAGCCTGACCACAGCAACCTTGTAAGGTCCAGTCAGGCAGCCCCAGAGACTGTGGTAGTTGATGGGGCTGCGGTTTCCACACCTGGGTCCCCGGAATGTTTGGCAGTTGGCCCAGATCCCCGCTCCCCAGCAGAAGAGCTGGCAACAGGGCAGAGTGCTGCTGTTCTCTGCCCACCCCTCCCCCTTGTTCCTGAGTCTGACCATGACGCTCCCGCAGTGCTCGCTCAGACCACCCCAGCCGAAATACTGGCAACAGGAGAGAGGCAGGACGGCCCCTCTCTACCAGCACTGGAGGTGCCCGCAAACCCTATAAAAGAGATTTCTCCAGGTCAGAGTGCAGCTGACCTCTGCCTTCCCACATCAGACGTCCCTCCACTAGAAGATGGTACGAAACCAGCACTTGGGGACACGTATCCCATGCAGGTGGATGAGACTGTGGTTGCCACCTGTGGTCCCCAGAATTGCTGGGCAGCTGGCTCGGATCCCCAACCCTTGATTGAAGGGGCCCCCGCCACCCTGTCATCTCCCCAGCGGCTGAGAAGACTCCAGAGAGAAGGTGCAGTTGGCAATTCTCTCCAGCGGCAGTTATATTTTTCGGGAGAGGCAGAGGGCAGGCGGGTGAGTACTGCTGTTTTGTTAGATTGTGTTGGGGAGTACCAATTTGTGGCTGGCAGTGATGGTCCAGATATACAGACTGACTTCAGAGTCAAACAGTGTGGGGTCTTATCAGACGTCAGTCTCCCCCAGAAAAAGGAGATATGTGATGGAGTGTGTGACGGAACTGTCCATCACTGGGGCCCCTGGAGAGGACTGAAAGCAAGCCTGCTACCCGCAGATTATGGACCCTGTCTCCCTGCCTTTTGCCAGCCCCCTGCATCCACAACTCCAGGAGCGACGGAGCTGTGCTGTCGGACTGAACTGGATGCAGACCCGGTCGGGATCTGGCCCCAGTTCAGTCTTCTTTTTAAAAGGGGAGATATGTGACAGAATGACCTGTCATACAGGGGCCCAAGGTACTCAGAGATGGCTCCAGCCTGGCTGCCAAACAGGCAGGAACTCCATTGTTTAATTAATCCCATCAATAGGATTGCTGATTGGGGATTAAAGGTTGGGTGGAATACATGTATCTGTTAATTTATGTTAATGAAGTTCTGTGGCTATATGAGTCTATGTTTTACTACAATAAACTGTTCATTCCTGCTGTACTCAGTTCAAGGTAGTTGTGTCTACTTATTGGGTACACATAGCAGGGTTCCAAGGTGCGCATGCTGACTGGTGCCGGAAGTGATTCCGGGGACAACAGGAGGATACATGTGGGTGATCTCTGGGAGTTACTACAGCTCTCTTGGTGAACCCGTTACACTAGGTATGCAAATACACGTTGGTAGTTATAGCTCGGTAGGTAGCACTAGTATAAACATTAAATAAATATAATAAAGTACTAAATAATAAATCTAACTTTAAAATACATTTAAATAAACCCCTAATTTTTTTTTAAACCCATTAAAATTAAAATTATATTATTATTTAGACATAATCCATCTTTAACCAAAGCAGTGCACTGCTACTAATCTTAAACATAACCGTACATTAACCCTAAGCTATTTTTTAGTTCTTGTCCAACATTTTTCCATCCGCATACCTGCCAACACACCCAAGATTTTGGTGGACAGTCCTGCTTTTTTCCAGTCCTGTCCAGTAAAAGTTGGGTTGTTGCAAAGTATGCCATTGTAAATAGGTAGCAAATGTTAGGCATGTAAAGTGGTCCAAAATCAATTTAAAAATGTAAAATAATCCCTATTCTTTTATGAAACATCTATGGATGTGTGATTGTGTATGATAAACGGAGGCCAAGTTCCTTGGAGCATTTGTCTCTAGGTCATTTTGTGTACAGTACACCTCAGTACGTGTGTGCAACTCTATTGGTCGTTTCGGCAGGGGGCTGGCCTGCCATCAGCGAATGAAGTGCGTTCTGCAATTCACTAGTTGATGCCAGACCAGCCCCCTGCCGAAATGACCAATAGAGTTGCACACACGTTCCTTCACGGCTGCTGCTGCTGCTCCGATGTGTTGTTAACCCCGTATTAACCCCTGCTAGGCAACCGGGAGGGAAACGAAGATTAAACGAGCACGAAGAATGTCCGCGAATATTCGCCCGAAGAGAAGACAGGAACGGTGAATATTCGCAGAATACGAAGGTTTTTTTTTCCCCCGAAGACAAGCACGAAGACGAACACGAAGAGCCCCCTGGTGCCCAAGTCTAGTTTTTGCAACACTGTTTAAAGCACAAAGTGGGAAAGATTTAAGAGACAATGATATTGTTTTGTGTGAAATAGAAGAGGGACCATGGGGTCTAGGAGCAAGATATTCTATTATTAGAATTCGTTTAATGGACGAAGTAGGGCAATCTCTACCAGTCCCTCAATTTAGAGAAATAGCTCCCAATCTGGCTGAGCAAGTAATGATTAAAATTACACATGAGGAGTTTTTAACCAATATGGGAAGACAACCAGCTATATTGTCAGGACCATGGAGACATGGCCCCTTACAAGCAGGGCAATGGGGAACACCGCAAAGACAAATTATATGTCCCCGTAGCTGATAACGAATTGCGAGCATTGGCTGATACACCATCAGCAGAAAGAGTTAATATGTTAGAGGAATTATATTTTATGAAGAATTTGTTAATACAAGCCTTGAGGCTGGTGCCACCTGTAACAGTAGTATCAGGGGCACCCACACATGCAGAAATCCCAATGTCAAACATTAAAGCTACCATTGGAACGATTCCAACTGTGGCCTCTCCATAACCTTGGACGAAGCCGTAAACTGCGACACTATTGTATCCAGTATCTATGAGAAAACATATGGAAAAGTCATTTCTATTTTAGCGTATACATTGTCTGCTGTGAATACTAAATCGGGCATAATAGCATCTTATAATTTAGGGTTAAGATTTACCAGACATAACCATGCAATGGTATGGGGATGTTTAAAACCTTTTGTGAAAGGGCTAGCCGTAATCTTAGGCATTGAAAGACGAATTCAAGGAATGACAGAAAATGAAAAAGCAGAAAAGATCTTACAGGAGACAATTCTAATAAAAAAGATAAAAACAAAGAAAAAAAGGTAGAAACTCAATCGCAACAAAGAGGCAGACGTTTTCAAAATAGATGAAGTTAGGGTCCTAATTTAAGTAAAGAGCAAGGAAATATAAATTGAGATTAACTATTCCTTATGATGTTGAAGGTCAAATTGGTCAACAAGTAAATAATTGCTCTTTGCAATATAACAAACCTCTTAAGGAATTGTTGTTAACTATACATAAGGATGTTTTTCAGCATTGGGAAAATCAAATTGGATTAAGAAAGGACTTAACCCATCATATAGCCACAGGAACTTTAGCACCTAAAAAGCAAGCTCAATATAAGATAAATTCTTTAGCTATTGCTGATATTCAGATAGTTATAAATGATCTTTTAACACAAGGGGTACTGAAAGAACAGTATAGTCCAGTGAATACTGCAGTCGATCCTGTTCCTAAACCAGATGGGAAGTGGAGAATGGTATTGGATTATAGGGAAGTGAATAAAATCACCCCTCCAGTAGCCATTCAGAATACACATTCACCCTCTATTTTGCAGCTGGAGTCATTCTATTACCCCAGAAAGCTATTGGTTAACAGCTTTCACATGGCAAGGAAAGCAATATGTTTGGGCACGGTTACCACAGGGATTTATTAATGCCCCAGCTTTGTTTACAGCTGATGTTGTCTCCCTGTTGTCGCCTATTCCAAACCTTGAAGTGTATGTCGATGACATATTTCTCACATGATAATGAAGAGGAACATTTAGAAATTTTGCAGAAAGTTCTGAAAATTTTGTCCGACACAGGATATATTATATATCCTTAAAGAAATCTCAGATAGCAAGATCCACTGTTACATTTCTTGGTTTTGAGATTTCAGAGCATGGACGAGGATTAACCTCTAATTACAAAGAGAAAATGACACAAATTGGAAGACCACAGTCTTTGAAACAATTACGAAGTATAATTGGATTGCTCAATTATGCTATGCTCTTTGTACCAAATTATAGTGAACTAGTAGCCCCTTTACATAGAGCTGTCTCTCAAGAAATTAGGAATGAACAGAATAAAATTCCATTTATATGGACGAGTGAAGATGATATTTTTTTTAAATTGTTTATTTTGTCGATTAATACTTCTTCATATTTATCACAAAGAAAACCAGATAAAAAAATTGACTGTTATTGTAACAAATTCACCTTCTGTAGCATATGTACGTTTGTATAACGAGGGTGAAATAATTCCTATCGCTCTGTTATCGTATGTGTATACACATACGGAGAGAAAATATACTCTGTGACAAAAGGTCTGGTAAAGTGGTAGATGGCAGGTATATTAGACCAGCCTTGGTCAATAGTAGTCTGCCTTAACCCCTTCAGGACCGGGACGTACCTGGTACTTCCTGGTAAACAGTCACCGGTAGACCGGGACGTACCAGGTACGTCTCCTCCAAAAACCGCCCCCACATCGCCACAATCGCGGTGATCGTGGAGGCGCCGCTGCTGCTGCTGTCTGCCCAGGAGTCTTGGGCAGACAGCACAGCCTCTCTAAACCCGCCCCCAAGCCTACGATCACTCCCACGGAGTGATTCTCTAGGCAGAAACCGCGAATGCAGAAAAATCTGCAATCGCGTTTTCAGCTGCCACAGGCAGCTTTAGGGAAGGGGGGGGTGTTGAATGGGTCCCCACACAAGTGTGGGGGCCTGATCCAAAACCCCCCTGCTGCCTGATCGCTCCATGAGAGCGTCAGTGCCGCGGCATTGAAGGGGTTAATTCCCGTTTTGTAGGGGGCTCTGCTGCTGGTGGTCTACCTGGAAACCCAGGCAGACCAGCAACAGCAAAAACGAGCCCCCAGAAGTCCTCTGATCAGTCCTGTAGGACTGATCAGAGAGACTCCTCCCCTACAATCTCCAGTCTATTGGAGATTGTGTCCCAGCTGCCAGAGGCAGCTTCAGGGACAGGGAGACAGGGTTCTTTGGTCTCCACATGAGTGTGGAGACCAGCCCCCTCCACCCCCTCCCTTGCTCAGTTAACCCCTACCCCCCTCTTCCTCAATTAACCCCTTCAATGCTGCGATTGTGTATGACCCCCCCCCCATCGCAGCATTGCAGGGGTTAATATTAGTCCCCACAAGCTTGTGGGGACTAAATATCAGTCAATGCTGTGCTTCAATGGAGCATCAGCATTGAAAGAGTTAAAAAAAAAATGTAAAAAATAATTTAAAAAAAATAATAAAAAATAATAAAAAAAAAAAAATTAATAAAATAATAATAATAAAAAAAAATAACAGCACTGACCTGAAAGTCCAGGGTGCTTCCAGGTCATATGCTGGGCTGATCAGATCGCTCCTGGCCAATAGGAGTGATCGGATCATTATGGCAGCCCACGGATGACCCTGCTCTACAAAGAGAGAGGGGTCATGTAGGTTAATTATGAAAAAACACAAATTATTAATAAATAAAAAAATCATAATTATTACCTGATCACTTGTTGGTGACATTTTTTTTTTTCAAAATCCAAAGTTTATTGGGGTTTTCAAAATTTTGTACAGGATGGGGGAAGGAGGGGTACAGAAGGCAAAAAAGGGGGAAGGGGGAAAGGGGCAAGGGACAAAGGAGAAGGAAATAATACAGCATTTGCAATATAACATGCCAGCTAGACACAGTGTATAAAATGAGCATACCTGATCGAGTAAAACACAAAGGTTACAGGCGAAAACATCACGAAACAAACATGACCAGGCGCCCATCCGAGCGCAGGCGATACAAATAGGCGAAAAGAAACATACACCCCACACGAGAGAGGCAATCATGGAGAGCACCTACCCAAGAAGGAGAGCCAGTGGAACCAGGTAGCGGTGTAAGCCTCCCGCTGTTTAAGAGAAGTGGCGGAAAGGTCCTCAATCACCCTAATGTCCTCTACTTTGGACATCCAGGCATGGAGCATCGGAGGATGGACCGACTTCCAGTTGAGAGGGATAAGGCATCTCGCAGCATCAAGCAAGTGACGTACGACCGATTTCTTAGAACGCGAAACAGGGAGCGACGTGTGATGTAAAAGCATGGACAGCGCCTGGTAAGGCGGGGGTGAGTCAGTAAGCTCTCCAATAACCCGGTATACCTCCTTCCAAAATACCTGTAGCACGGGACAGGTCCACCAGATGTGAAGCATGGTACCAACATCCCGGCCGTACCGCCAACAGCAGACGGAGGCAGTCGGGAACATGGCGTGTAACTTCTCGGGCGTGCGGTACCAGAGGGACAGGATTTTATAATTAGTCTCCTGAACCTTGGTGGCTCTAGAACTCTGATGGGTGAGGGAGAATATCTTGGTCCAGTCAGCGTCGGAGAGTCGTACGTCACACACAGATTCCCAAGTCAGGCAAAATGAAGGGGGCGAGTCCGTCAACCCAGACAGCAGCAATGAGTAGAGCATGGAGATGGCCCCCGCCGGCGGGCGCTTCTGAGTACATAAGGTCTCGAATACCGTAAGGCCCCTGTACAGGTTCTGCTGATTAGGAAGGGAGGAGACATAGTGCGCTATTTGGAGGTAAGTGAAGCGATCCAGCATGGACGGTGGTCCGTGTGCGTGGAAAGCTGCAAAGGGCAGCACACCCCGATCACCCAGAAGCGAGTGCAAGCGTACAGGCGGAGGAACCCCCAAGAAAGTTAATCTCCCTCGGGCACGACCCGGTGCGAAGTCCGGATTCCCCCCGAGGGACAACATGGGAGAGGGCGACGAAGAGAGCCGGGCCCGGGGACCCACGCTCTTCCAAACCGCCAGGGTGGCGGAAATCAGAGGATGCTGCTCCACACCACAGCCGACTCTAGGACCCCATAGAGCATGAAGGACACGACCCCTGAGCGCACCCAGCTCCAGTTCAACCCAGGGCTTAGCAGTCGGGCCAGCGAGATTCCATTCTAGGATTCGCAGCAAGTGGACAGCCCGATAATACGATTGAAAATCGGGAAGAGCCAAGCCCCCCCGGGACTTAGGGCGGGTGAGTTGCGAAAATTTCTGTCGGGGGCTCTTATTGCCCCAGACAAACCTAGTAACAGATGAACGGAGTGACGAAAAGAAAACGCGTGGCAGCCGGATCGGAAGGGTTTGAAACAAATACAGCGCTCTCGGGAGCAGATTCATTTTAACCACATTGACCCTACCAATCCAGGAGAGGAAGACCTGCGCAGGTCGTCGGCTAGCGCAGAGAGCAACGGTGCAAAATTAGCCCGGTAAAGGTGCGCAAGGTCGGCAGTCAACCAAATCCCCAAATACCGCATACGTTCCGAACACCACCGAAAGGGGAAGCTAGACTCGAGCGACGGGACCAAAACAGGGGGAACGGAGACATTGAGAATCTCAGACTTGGTGTAGTTAATCTTGAGATTCGATAGGGACCCATAAAGGTGAAACTCACGCAATATATTCGGCAAGGTAACGCTGGGGTTGGACACAACAAAGAGGAGGTCATCAGCATACGCCACCACCTTGTGGTGAGCGTCCCCTGCGCAATATCCCTGTATGTCGGCGTTAGCTCTTATTGCCTCCAAAAACGGTTCGAGGGACAGCAGGAAAAGCATTGGGGACAAGGGGCAACCCTGTCTGGTGCCGTTCCTAATCACCACCGGGGGTGACAAGGCGCCGTTAATTCGAATACGGGCGGTAGGTGTGGTGTATAGAGCCCCAATCCAGGCCAACATAGCAGGGCCCAGGCCCTGATGCTCCAAAGTCGCCCGCAGGAATGTCCAGTCCACCCTGTCAAACGCTTTTTCAGCGTCGGTGGACAGGAGCAGGACCCCGCGATCCTCCTTCTTCGCCCTATGTATGACGTTAAGCACCCTGACCGTATTATCGCGTGCTTCCCGGCGGGGAACAAAACCCGCCTGGTCAGGGTGAACCAGTAAGGGGAGAAACCGGGCCAACCTGAGGGCCATCATCTTGGCGAACAATTTTAGGTCAGCGTTAAGCAACGATATGGGCCTGTAACTCTGGCACAGGCTAGGGTCCTTCCCCTCCTTAGGAATAACAACAATCGTGGCAGACAGAGCCTGGGACGGAAAACAGAGGCCCTCCCGGATGGAGTTAAGAGCCCGCACAAGATAAGGGAGCAGCCGGGCCGAAAAGGTCTTGTAGTACCCCAAGGGCAAACCGTCCGGCCCCGGGCATTTACCCCGTTGGCTGGATTTCATTGCCAGGGAAAGTTCCTCAACCGTAAAAGGGTCTTCCAGAGAGGAGGCCTGCTCAGGGGTAAGCCGGCGGCGAACATTACGGCTAAGGTACTCAGATACCCGCGCCAGCACCTCCGGCCGTCCGTCTCGGGGGTCCCCCGCCCGTATGTTATAGAGTGAGGTGTAGTAGGCATGGAATGCCTCGGTGATCTTTGCCGGGAAGGGGGAGACCTGACCTCCCACCGACCGAATCTTGTGGATATAGGAGCGACGGTCGAGTGGACGCAGCATTTTAGCAAGCAGGGTACCACATTTGTTGCCGTGCTCGTGGAAAAAACGCTGGCTATAAAGGGAAGCCCTTCGGAAACGGGAGTGGAGCAGATCAGCAAGCTTGCTCCTCAACGCCGTTAACTCTCGGTAGGACTCAGTAGAGAGAGAGCGTTTGTGCGCAGTTTCCAGAAGGGAGATCTGCCTAGTGAGCTCAACAATTTCACGATTACGTGCCTTCTTCCGTCGCGCCCCTTGCTGTATAAGAAAACCTCTGATCACACTCTTATGGGCCTCCCACAAGACCAGCGGGGACATCCCCTGCGTATCATTGCTCTGGAAGTAATTTTGTAATTCAGTCTCAATCAGGGACACCATAGTCTCGTCCGTCAAAAAAGAGTCATTTAGTCTCCACGACCATTCCCTGGCCCTACAAAGTGGCGACAACATGGTCATGAGCACGGGAGAGTGGTCCGACCACGTCAGCGGCAAAATAGTAGCAGACTGTAAAAGGTCGAGATGGGCGTGGGAGAGGAAGATATAGTCCAGTCTTGAGTAACGATTGTGGGGAGGCGAGAAGAAGGTATAGTCACGAGCCGTGGGGAACAGAGTACGCCAGCAGTCAACCAGAAGAAGTCGTGTCAGGGTGCCGCGGAGTGAGCGCAGGCGACTATCAGGAAGGCAGCTGGAACCGGACGATGTGTCCGACTGTGGGAAAAGGGGGGCGTTCAAGTCCCCTCCAGCAACCAGGACACCCTCCTGAAAGGCCGACAGAGAGGCCGCGATGGATCGCAGAGCAACGTCCTGCCCCTTATTGGGGAGGTAAATACTCGCAAAGGTATAAACGACCTCCGCGATCGTGCCCTTAACAAATGTGTAGCGGCCCGAGGGATCCAATAGGGTGTCCTTAACAACAAAAGGGACCGTACGAGCTATCAGAATGGCCGTGCCCTTGGATTTGGCCTCTACATTATTGCTAAAGAATCCTGTAGGGAAATACGCATCCCTAAGGCTGGGGGCCTGAGTTGGTGACATTTTAAGTCGCTGATTATTGATCGGTCTCCCTGATTGATGTCAGCGGCCTAAACCTGTCACTTACAAGCAATCTGATGAAAAAAATATTTAAAAAAATGTAAATGCACATGTTCCAGTTTTGCCCTCATAGCTTCCTCATAAAATGCATGAACCATGCATGTGAGGCCTTGTTGGAATCGGGGGATGTTGGTGAACAAAATGTGGTGCTTTCTTCCACTGTTGCACTTATGGTGTGCAAGAAATTCAGTGCAACATTGAAATGTATGCGTTAAAAATGCAATAAAATAATTTCCCTGTGAAGTTTGGCAGACATCAGTGAAGAAATGGCTGGCTGAAAACTGTCAAAACTACCCTAGTTGAACACCTTGACTCGTCTACTGTTCATAAATATATACTTTTATGGGGTAATTTACAGCGGGGGGCTTCCAAAATGTCCCAAATGGGATATGGGCCCAGCAAACCAATTTCTGAAAATTCCAAATGTGAAAAGTAAAATGCGCATGTTCCAGTTTTGCCCTCATAGCTTCCTCAAAAATTGCATGAACCATGCATGTGAGGCCTTGTTGGAACCGGGGGATGTTCGTGAACACAATTTGGTGTTTTTTTCTGCAGTTGCACATATTCTATACAAAATATAATATAAAATCTAAAGCAACATTGCAACATATGCAAAAAAAAAACAAAAAAATATAAAAATACCTCAAAATTTGGCAGCAATTGGCGATAAAATCCCTGTTTGAAAAGTGTCAAAATGACCCTAGTTGTACACCTTGACTTATCTACTGTTCATAAACATATAATTTTGGGGGGATAATCAGTATCTGTGATAACTATTGCAGTTAGACTACCATGCCAAATTTGAAAAAAATTACATTTCAAAAACGTAATGCATGCCTTGCAATATTTGCCCTATACTGGTCAAAATAGATAAAAATCCTGGCCATGTTGGGTGGTTTCCAAATCAGGACAACTTAATGAATATATTTGGGATATTTTTTTCCCATTGGTTCAATGTGTGTACAATTTGTATGTATACAAAACTGTAAAAAAATGCTTTTTTTTCATTTTTTCCCCACTTTTTCCAGTTTATTTCAAATAAAACAATGTACTACCCAGCTTAATATGGTTTCAAATGAAAGCCCTACTTGTGCTGAAAAAAACAATATATGATTTGTGTGGGTGCACCAATTGATAAGAGAGAAATTACAGTTGAAGAAAGACATGGCAAAAACACAAAAACGGCTCCGGTCCTTTAGCGACACATTAGTATCAAAATCCCGGTCCTGAAGGGGTTAAAATATGTCCCAGGGAAAGATGTTGTTTGACTACAAACTGCATTACTGGCAGTTTGCAAAACCTGGTAAGGGTCCCTGGGGCGGAGCATCTGGAAGAGCAGGGTGGGCCAGCGCTCCAACGGCACTAATTGCTGTTTTGATCCAGTCCAGAGCCTGCATTCTGGGCAGGAGCTCCACAGGTGTGGGGTAAGTAGCAGCTCACCTGTGGCTGATTAATTAGCAGGCAGAGGGTAAAAGGAACTGAGCCTGATTCAGAGAGGAGGCCGCTGTTATGCCAGCTAGGAGAGCTGAGGGACTGAGGGGTGGTTTCTCTCTGCAAAGCCATGTTGATGGTAAATTGTGACCTGTCTTGTCCTAAACAAAGACTGTTATTCTGCTTACACCTGCTGCTGTTTATTCCTTTAAAATAAACATTGAAGCTGAGCTGGACGTGTCCTGGGCTTCATTTACCCCAGAAGACTGTGGTTACAACCAAGATCCTTGACAAAAATCCCAAGGAAAAGGGAGGCCTGTCACAACTCCCTTAGAAAAATTGCTGACTGCTGTTTCTGTTGTACTACTGAAATGCCATGACTTAGTTCAAGGACAGACTATCGCTATACACACATCTGTTGCTTCTTTGGCAGCACTGCAAAAGCAAACAATAATTAATGTGAAACCAAAATTGTATCTATATAGCAGAGTTCATAAGTATAACGCTTGCCAATAAAGATAATAATTTGCAACATACCCGTGAGATACAGTCTCTCAGTAAGCGCCGTACTCCGCCCCCCCAAAAAACTTGCGATCTCGCTATCTTATAGACTTTTGTCTTAGCCAAAAGTTGGCATTGCCCCATGACCTTGACTATGCCACTCAAAGTTGTTGACCATGAACGGACACCTGCAAACCTTGAACATGCCACTCAAAGTTGTTTACCACGAAACCCACCTATAAGATCGTGACACACAATATGGAAGCCCTGGAAACAATTAGTTGAAGGGCTGCATGACTGGGGCAGTACAGCCTGACCATGAAGAGGTTAACAATTTAATTAGCAGGATTGTTAAAAGGTGGTAGGGAGGTGAAGCAGAGGTCACCAGATTTGGAAAAGGTATAAAAGGTACCTGATTGAGCACATGGCATATTCATTCAGTTAACTAGCTAACCTCATTGCTGAACACGTCTTTCCGTTTCTGAATATGGAGCAAGTTTTTGAGAGGCTGCGTGCTGCTGCGTCTGTTCAAGGTGCAGATTGGGTGCAGCATCAGGTTGATTCCCTGCTGGGGGCGCTCCCGGTTGATGTCCCCTTACCGGCTGCTGGGCCCAGAAGATCTGCGAGCGGCAGAGTGTCCAGACCTCTGGTACGCCTTAACCCTTCTGCGGCTGTTTCCACTCGTCGGACGGCGGGTGGCACGGTTCCAGCAGCTGCACGTCCCGGTTCAGTCCCTCGGCGGTCCCAGCGCAGTGGCGTTTCTGGTGAGCAGCGGGTCTTGGCTCCTGGGCCGTCTCCGTGTGCTTCGCCGGTCATTTCGCTGTTCGGGTCTTCACCTGATGCTGAGGTCTCCCGTGCGGGATCGGACTTCTCACGATCCCGTTCTCGTTCCGGCTCTCGCGGGAGCTGGGAACTCCGTGGGTCGCCGGTGGCTAGGAGCAGTGGCGCGGTTGTCGGAGATGACGCTGTTCCCCCGGCTGGTGACAGGCTGACGTCGTCCAGGAGGAGGGGAGCAGTGGCTGGTCGTCAGGACGGCGTGTCGTCGCAGACGGGCACGTCGGCGAGGAGGCGGTCGGAGGTGCAACGCGGCAGTTCCCATCAGGCGGTGAACCCACCGGGCAGGTCGGCCCGGGTGGCGACGCGACGCCAGAGAGGGACTCGCGGTGTCGGGCGCTCAGCGGTGGATGAAGGTACCTCGGGGGGTCGGGTGTCTGCAGGCGTTTCCAGGGGGGCTCCGGGGAGAGTTAACTCCCGGAGGGCGGTCGGGGGTCCCTCTGGTTCACACCCTGGGATGACCGGTGCTCCTAGTTCGGGTGGTCCGGCGGCAGCCTTGCCCTCTGCACGGCCGGTGCAGGAGGAGGGAGCGTTGGGGGGTGTCTCGCCCAGCCAACAGGCATCAGGAGCTGGACCTGCGGCTGGCCAGGCTGGCGTGGCGCAGTCAAGGGGTGAGTGGCCGCTGGGTCCCTTCCCTTCTTCTCTATCCTCTTTTCCTCCGGTTAACCCTTTCTTGTTTGGTGGGACTGGGGGCGGGAATTGCTCGCCTGGTTTGTTGCCATGGGTTGTGCCGTTTTGGGGTTCTCAGGCTTCCGCTACTGCTCAGGGGGGTTTGTCTCCCTTGGGCCCGTGGGTCCCTGTTGCGCAGGCAGGTTCGGGGTCTCTGCAGACGCCGGTCCCGCAGGCAGCTGCTGGGCCTCTGCCGGTGGTGGCTGGTGCGGTTTCTGTGGCACAGCCTAGTTCGGGTGGGTCGCAGGTAGCTGCGCCTGAGGGGGCTTCTGCGTCGGCGTCTGGGGTCGGTATGGCGGCGGCGAAACTAGATGATGCTGCTAAGGGTGATGTGTATGTGTGTTTCGAGGGACCTTTGGGGGCGCATCTTAAGGCGGATGTCAGGGAGAAGATATGGAAGGGCGAGTATGTGGATATTTTTTCTTTACTCCCGCTTGAGCGTTTTAATTTGGATAAGGGTAGTCAGACTGATGATTCTAAGAAGGAGGAGGAGGAAAAACGGAGGTATCGTTTGATCCCCAGGACCTTCTCCAATTGGCTGCAAGCCTTTGCAATTTTGGCTGGTGTCGTGGGTGAAAAGCACCCTGAGCATTGTTCCGGACTGTTTTGTTATTTAGACAGTATCGGCGAGGCATACCGGGTTTATGGCGGTCAGGGCTGGCTTCGTTATGACGAGCAGTTTCGTCAACGGATGTCTGTTCGCCCTGGTATGCGTTGGGATCACAAGGAAATAGCGTTGTGGTTGCGGGTTTCGGCTCCTTCGGTTCGGGCTGGGTCGTCCTTTCAGGGTTCTGGGGGGGCCGGTAGTGGAAGTCACTCTTCCAGTTCGGGTAAAAAGGGTGTCTGCTGGCAGTACAATGAAGGACAGTGCCGTTGGGGGTCGGCGTGCAAGTTCCGCCATGAATGTTCCACTTGTAATGGGTCTCACCCGCTTACCCGTTGTTTTCGGAGGATCAAATCCTCTTCCAAGACATCCGAGTTTGCTAAAAAGGGGGTCGACTCCGGTGTGCGTAACACAGATGGAGCCGTGGCTTCGTCTGTATCCTAGGGTGGGGGATGCGGACTTGTTGCGTGTAGGTTTCACTGATGGTTTTAGTATTCCTTTTGTTGATTCGTTTGGTTTTTCTGTCAGCAGGAATTTGAAATCGGCGTTGGAGCATCCTGATGTGGTGCGTGTTAAGCTGGCAAAGGAAGTGGAGTTGGGTCGGGTGGCCGGCCCGTTTGTTGAATCGCCTTTGGTCAATTTGAGGGTTTCTCCTTTGGGAGTAGTTCCCAAGAAGGAGCCGGGTAAATTCCGGCTTATTCACCATTTGTCCCATCCGCCTGGTTTTTCGGTGAATGATGGGATTGATCCGGAGCTTTGCAGGGTTTCGTATACGTCTTTTGATGCGGCTTTGGGCTGGGTTCGGCATTTTGGAAAGGGGGCTCTTTTAGCTAAGGTTGATATAGAGGCCGCCTTTCGGTTGCTGCCCGTTCATCCTTCTTGTTTCCACCTTCTAGGTTGTTTTTGGGATGGTGGGTTTTTCGTTGACAAATGCCTCCCGATGGGGTGTTCCATTTCATGTTCCTTATTTGAGACTTTCAGTTCCTTTGTGGAGTGGGTGGTTCGTGTGGATTCCGGTATTTCTTCGCTTTTGCATTATTTGGACGACTTTTTGTGCATCGGGCCTCCAAATTCGGATGTTTGTGGGGTATTGTTGGCTTCGTTACAATTTCGGGCGGCTGATTTCGGTATTCCCTTGGCGCCTGACAAAACGGAGGGTCCTTGTACGTCGTTGAAATTTCTGGGTATTGAAATTGATACGGTCGAAATGGTTTTTCGTTTGCCCCAGGATAAGTTGTTTGATCTGATGGAACATGTTGTGCTGGTCCGGTCCGCTGTTAAGGTGACTTTGCGCCAGTTGCAGTCACTATTGGGCAAACTTAATTTTGCCTGCCGCATAATGCCCATGGGTCGGATTTTCTGTAGGCGTCTTGCTCTCGCGACGTGTGGCATTAGGGCTCCTCACCATTTCATTAGGGTGACTCGGTCTTTAAAGGAAGATCTGCGGGTTTGGGCATCCTTTTTGCAGGCTTATAATGGCCGTTCGGTGTGGTTGGGATCTGAGGAATTTCATGCCGATTTAGAGCTTTTCACGGATGCAGCCGGCGGTCATGGGTTTGGGGCATTTTTTGCGGGCAGGTGGTGTTCGGCTGCTTGGCCTTCTTCGTGGGTGCGGGCGGGTTTCACGGCAAACCTTACGCTGCTGGAACTGTTTCCTATTGTGGTTGCTTTGGAGTTGTGGGGTGCCAGTTTGGCGAATAGACAGGTTCTGTTTTTCTGTGACAACATGTCTGTGGTTCAGGTTGTTACCAATCTAACATCTTCTTCCCCCCCTGTCATAGCGCTGGTTAGGCATTTGGTTTTGCTCTGTTTACAGCTTAATGTGTCCTTGCGGATGCGTCATGTTCCGGGTGTTACTAACGATATCGCTGATGCGTTGTCTCGTTTTCAGTGGGACCGTTTCCGGCTGTTAGCTCCTTCGGCAGAGCAGCAGGGTACTCCTTTCCCGGACACGCTGTGGGACTTGGTCTTCGATGTGCCGACGACCTAATTCGGCGGTCTGTGGCTCCGGGCACGTGGTCCGCGTATTCCGCGGTTTGGGATGATTGGGTGAGATTCTTGGCCTCCGCAGGTATGGACGTTGCAGGTCCTCCAGATGAGGACGCGCTTCTTTGGTTTGTAAGTTTGTCCTTCGTGGACGGGGTGTCTTATTCTTCGATTTCTAAACAATTGGCAGGTTTGGCTTTTTGTTTTAAGTATTTTAACTTCATTGATATTACCAAATCCTTTAAAGTTAAGCAGGCGTTAAAAGGGTATCGTAAGGGTTTCCTTCGACGGGATGCTCGTCTTCCGGTTTCCTTGTCTTTACTGGTTGATCTGGGGGTGGTTTTATCCTCGGTATGTGTTTCGGCGTACGACTCGGTGTTGTTCCGCTTGGCGTTTTCGTGGGCATTTTTCGGTGCTTGTAGGATTGGCGAACTGGTTAGTCCTAGCAGGTCTCGCTGCGGGGGGGTGTTATTGAAGGATGTTAGGGGTTTTTCTACTGCGGTGGAATTTTGGTTGTGGGGGTCCAAAACTGATAAGTCGGGTAAAGGCTTTAAGGTTACTTTGAGTAATCTGCCTGGGTCCGGTATGTGCCCTGTGGCTTGTTTTTGGGACTTCTTGGGGGTTCGGCCTTCGTCGGGACGGGACGCCCCCCTTTTGATTCATGAGGATGGTTCTGCGCTGTCTCGGTTCCAAGTCATTGCCGTGTTTCGGAAGTCGCTTGGGGCTTTGGGTTTGTCTGATAAGCGTTACAGCTCCCATTCCTTTAGGATCGGGGCTGCCACTGAGGCGGCTCGCTGGGGCCTCCCTGAGGAGGCTATTAAGAAAATTGGGAGGTCCTGCAGTGTCCGTCTGGATCTTTGGGCATTCCTTTATTTATTGGGCGTCCAGACGTTCGGATGTTCGTCCCAGCGGGAGACAGCTCGGCTTTCCTCGTTCTCAAGTTCTGTTGCATTGGATTGGCGTTCGCGGAATGGTTTTGTCTCAAGTCTTACCTGAGGTGGTGCGGCGGTCGCGCTGGGCCGGACATCCTGATATTCTCGTACTTCATGCGGGGGGTAATGACCTGGGTTTGGTTCCAATTCGTTGTCTTATCAAAGATATTAAATCTGATTTGTTACGCCTATGGTCGCGTTTTCCGGGTTTAGTTGTGGTTTGGTCGGAAATTGTGCACCGGGTCTCTTGGAGGATGGCTAGATCTACGGCGGCTTTAAATAAGGCTCACATTAAGGTCAATAAGGCGATTTCGCGTTTTGTTTCACGGAATGGGGGGGTGGTGGTTCGGCATCGCTCTTTAGAGGGTGATAACGCGGATCTTTTGCGTACGGATGGGGTGCACCTTAACGATATCGGTTTGGATATCCTTTGTTCTGGTTTGCAGGAGGGGATCGAGAAGGCTTTGGTGGTTTGGGGGAGTCGGTCAGTTTAAGGTGTCAAACTGCCCTCCTTGGCGGTGAAGGGGTGGATAAATAAGGTGGGGGGGAGGTCCGGCCTAGTTAATAGAATTGTTTGTTGCTAATGGGGTCACTTCAACGGCTAGCCAGCAGGTGGTGGTACTTATTGGTTTAGTACATTGGGCCCTCTGAGCTGGTGTTTTGCGGCTAGGGGGTTAGAAAATATCAGTTGGTTTAGGGCTGGTGCTTAGCCGTGGGTGACAGGGTTACCGGTCTTTCCCCCAGTGGTGGTATTATGGAAATATATGTTGATATATTTATCCACTCATGTTAATATTTTTATATCTCATGTTAATAAAGCTGTGGCCTTCTCAATCCAAAAAAGGTGTCGGTGTTCTTATTGAACAAACAAAATTATGGGAAGGAAAATTGGACTTGCCTAAGTCATGTAAGTTTTACAAAAACAAAGCACAAAGCTCAAATGTAGACAGTTAACCATCGTAGGTTATGACTGCTTGATATCTACCTGTATACTTACAATATTATAAATGAAAGTGTGAGTACACTAAATCTTAATAGATAATTATATATTGCATTATTTCTTATCATAAGCCATTACATTAATCATGAAGAAATTAAAAAGTAAATATTTTATCATAAGCCGATAACACCCTCTCCTTGAACTCAGGCTTTCATTTCATTAGTATTATACTACAAGTATGAATAAACATATATTAATGTATAATGTTTTTGCAAGAAATACATACATATTGGTTTTTATCCCGTCTCCACATGTAACAGATTTTGCTCATCACCTTCCATTACCAATGAAGAAAATATTATTCCAGGATCACCAAGGCAATATTCTTCTGCGGAGCTTGATGTTATTCTTGAATACTGTAACGGGTTCACCAAGAGAACTGTAATAAGTCCCAGAGATCACCCACATGTATCCTCCTGTTGTCCCCGGAATCACTTCCGGCACCAGTCAGCATGCGCACCATGGAACCCTGCTATGTGTACCCAATAAGTAGACACAACTACCTTGAACTGAGTACAGCAGGAATGAACAGTTTATTGTAGTAAAACATAGACTCATATAGCCACAGAACTTCATTAACATAAATTAACAGATACATGCATTCAGCCCAACCTTTAATCCCCAATCAGCAATCCTATTGATGGGATTAATTAAACAATGGAGTTCCTGCCTGTTTGACAGCCGGGCTGGAGCCATCTCTGACTACCTTGGGCTCCTGTATGACAGCTCATTCTGTCACAAATACCTTGCAAGCCCTTTGATGAAATGTTTGCATCGATCTATTCTAAATAAAAGAATCAATACCAACAAGTATATCAAATAGCTACACTCTTCCTATTTTTGGGATATTTCGCATTACCAGTCATGGAGGATATGGACTTACTACACTCTTTTGCTGCACGGATATCTGGATATTTTCTTACAAAAATCTATTTGTGTATGTTTTGCTACACGGACTCTACAATATTCTCTCTCTGCTAAAAGATCAATTTGGAGATGGATTAAAAACCAATATGTATGTATTTGTATATTGTAAGTATACAGGTAGATATCAAGCAGTCATAACGTACGATGGTTAACTGTCTACATTTGAGCTTTGTGCTTTGTTTTTGTAAAACTTACATATTGTGTGTCACGATCTTATAGGTGGGTTTCGTGGTAAACAACTTTGAGTGGCATGTTCAAGGTTTGCAGGTGTCCGTTCATGGTCAACAACTTTGAGTGGCATAGTCAAGGTCATGGGGCAATGCCAACTTTTGGCTAAGACAAAAGTCTATAAGATAGCGAGATCGCAAGTTTTTTGGGGGGGCGGAGTACGGCGCTTACTGAGAGACTGTATCTCACGGGTATGTTGCAAATTATTATCTTTATTGGCAAGCGTTATACTTATGAACTCTGCTATATAGATACAATTTTGGTTTCACATTAATTATTGTTTGTATTATATATTGTGACTGTGTGAACCCCAGGGAGATGATTAGCATGGCATCTGGGTACAGCTGCTATGCAGAGTATACGTATGGGTCCCTGGGGTGGAGCAATTGGAGAGCAGGGTGGGCCAATGCTCCATTTCCCCATTTTGTGGAAACTCCATGCCGGGTTTTCCAGGAGGCAAGAAGTCCACAGGATCCGGTCCGGGATTTCTATGAGGCTGACATCAGGCACAGGTGCTGGACATTAAAAACCGCTGGAGCCTGATACTCAGGGAGACTGTTGGGGGAAGAGGAAGTTCCCTGTGCTCCCAGGGCAAGGAGAGGCCCTGAACAAGATCATCCCTGAGCCAAGTGAGGCATCACCTGCCTGGACTTTTTGTGTGATGTCTGGGGGAGGTTTTCCAGAGCCTGGCGTAGCTGGAGGCAGTGGGTGATTAGGCAGTGGGTGATTAGGCCGGTCAGTGTGGACCAGCATAGTTCAGTTAGACAGGGCTCCAATTGGGAGCTAGGTTTTCTTTTTATGATTTGGTTTTGGGGTTTGAGCGATTAAAAATAAAGCACTGTTTTGCTTCAAACTATTGTTCCTGACTCTGATTGCCCTAGAGGACTGTGCTTAGGACCCCTAAAAGTGACATGTATGGCCCTCATGCTATAGGGTTTGTCACATATGGTGGAGAATGCGGGCAAAGCACTGCTATGGTCTGTGGGCAGAAAGCAGGAACCAAGTGAACAACTGAGTGGATGCTGGTGACGAGTGCTACACTGGATCCAGGAACCCCAAGTGTTGTGCGGCCTGAAGCTACCAAGCTGCAGTGGATGTGCCAGAAGAGATTACAGATTAACCCAGAGGATTGAGTGGAAACTCTGCAAAGACTGTTGCATGGTATGTGCCCTTGTGTATTGCTGGCTCAAATACATATGCTTATGGAGGATGGTCTTGATGATCCGGATGTGAAGTTTCTATTTGCTGGATAAAAGTATTGTATATCTGTGAAACCTGCAAAAGAAAAGCATTTTGTTGCTAAGACCTGCTGGTAATTACTTGATTACATACTGCAGAGGGAGCGATTAAAGACTCTGGGATTTGTGTATTGCACTGACTGTTGGTCTAATGCAAGATGGGAAAAGGACAGCAAAGCGGAAATAAAATGTCCTTTCCATGTTTCACTCGCCAGCCAACCTGCAGTGGGTATGTGGAACCACTGAAACTGGCACAAAAGGCAGATATAAAGTGTGCAGGGTCCTGTGTTGAGGCTCAAGAGTTAAAGGAGGAAATTGAATCCTTAAAGTGGCTGCACCAGGGTGAAGTCTCTGATTTGAACTTGCAGCTGAAAGAAGTAACAGATCAACTAAATGCTGCAGGAAATAAAGTGGGAATGCTACCTATGTCTTCCAAATATGCACATGGGGATATCAGCTTCAGGAGGAGAAACACAAATTACAGAAAGAGTTTGTCTTCAACAAACAAAGGTTTGATGATGCTATAAAACAGAGGGACTGTGAAATTAAGAGACTGACAGCGTTAAATGTTTCCTATGACAAACAGAGTCGTGGTGAAGGTAACAATGTGGCATGGACTACCAAGCTCAGGAAAGTGGAAGCTATGCCAAGAGATGAGCTGAATCAGTATGTGCTTGAGCAGTCAGAGTATGTTGGGAAACAGATCTGCAAGACCAAAAAGCTGACTGATGAGTGTATGCTAAAAGAATATGAATTAATAAAGGTTAAAAACCAAGCAGCACAATTACAGGAGGAATTGCACCGAACTATTGGCCAGCTTGAGGGAGAAAACTTCACTTTGCAAAATGAAATGGCTGCTTCTAGAGAAAAGCATTGTGTTGACCTGTCAACAAAACTGCAAGAGATGCAACAGTTGCAGGAACAAAAGCTGGTGGTTGAAAAACGTCTCGCGGAGGTGTCCCAGAAAGGTAAAGAGGACGCAGAGCGTGTATTCGGGCTCCTTTCTGAGAATAGCAGTGTGAATTTAACACTTGCAGTTGAGCGTCTAGAAAAAGTAAAGCTGCAGGAGACCGTAAAAGAACTACAAGATGAGATCCAGGCCTTGTTTAAAGCCAGTAAAGAAAACACTGAACTTCATAAGGCCAACATAGCACTAAAAGACAAGTATTTCCAGAAAAGGGCAGAACTGGAATCATGCAAGGATCAGCTACAGGACGCAGACGCTCAGCTAAAGCAAATGGAGGCAGCTATGCTTCTAAAAGAGGAGGACTTAGGATTGGCTATTCACAACAGAGATCAAGCTTTAAGGGAGAGTGATATGATCCAACGTAACCTGGAAGCAATACTGAGTAACACAGAACGCGACAGGCAAACATTAATGAGGCAGCTTGCTGATATCCAGACCGAGAGAGACACATTGTCAGGGAATCTGGAGAAAGCCCTCATGTCCAATGAAAAGCTTCAACAAGTTGGACTTAAACTGCAGAAAGAGAATATATCCCTCAGGCATCAACTGGAGATATCCACCTTAGAGCTGAGAGAGGTGAAAGCAACCCTTGAGGAACAAAGGGTTACTGCAGTAGAAAAACATGGACTACTACAACTCCAGTTAGATGAACTGGGTATACAGCTAGCTGAAGAAAGGGAGGCCAAGCTAGCTCTACAGAAACAGATTAAGGTCCAAGAGGAAATGGACACAGTATCTGAAACGTCACAAATTGCACAAGCAGCAAGTGAGCAGATACAGTACAAAACAAGCTGCCTGGAGGAAAAGAAGAATGGCATGGAAAATAACCATTATAACCTAAGTGATGGAGGGACTATGCATGGTGCTGGAAGAACTGACCAACTAGCAGAGCAACATGGCAGTAAGCTACTCCAGGGAGCAGGTGGTCCCAGGTCCAGCAGAAGCCATACTTCAAAGGAGGAACCTTCTACAGGTGACAGTAAGGTCCATCCATTACACGCATCTGGGGTAAGAGGACATAAAAATGGGCTTGGTATTAAAAGGAGTGATGGTGAACAAGCTACGGGGAAACAGCTTGAAGATGGTGTGCGCTTGGCTGTATCGTGTAGATCACACAGGGTAGACCTTCTTCATGGGCAAGCTACGATGGTCTTCATTTGTACAGAGAAGAGACGTGGCTGTGCAAAGTGTTACCCATTCACTGATCACTGCAGAAACCCAGAAGGGCAGACGGATACAAGGAGGAAGTATCCACTACCGGGCCACATTTATGGTGTGTGGAAAGGAAAGCCCTCTGATGCCAACCTAAGAGGGACGTCATCAGCAGAGCTGCTTAGTCCCATGGTCGCTCAGCCCCATGGTTCTGAGCTGGTGGGGAGGATATGTGACCGTGTGAACCCCAGGGAGATGATTAGCATGGCATCTGGGTACAGCTGCTATGCAGAGTATACGTATGGGTCCCTGGGGTGGAGCAATTGGAGAGCAGGGTGGGCCAATGCTCCAGTTCCCCATTTTGTGGAAACTCCATGCCGGGTTTTCCAGGAGGCAAGAAATCTGCAGGATCCGGTCTGGGATTTCTATGAGGCTGACATCAGGCACAGGTGCTGGACATTAAAAACCCCTGGAGCCTGATACTCAGGGAGACTGTTGGGGGAAGAGGAAGTTCCCTGTGCTCCCAGGGCAAGGAGAGGCCCTGAACAAGATCATCCCTGAGCCAAGTGAGGCAATACCTGCCTGGACTTTTTTGTGTGCTGTCTGGGGGAGGTTTTCCAGAGCCTGGCGTAGCTGGGTCTGGCTGGGAGGTTGAGGTAGTGGGTGATTAGGTAGTGGGTGATTAGGCTGGTCAGTCTAGACCAGCATAGTTCAGTTAGACAGGGCTCCAATTGGGAGCTAGGTTTTCTTTTTATGATTTGGTTTTTGGGGTTTGAGCAGTTAAAAATAAAGCACTGTTTTGCTTCAAACTATTGTTCCTGACTCTGATTGCCCTAGAGGACTGTGCTTAGGACCCCTAAAAGTGACATGTATGGCCCTCATGCTATAGGGTTTGTCACAATATATATATACTCAATAAACAAAGTTTAGTTTACAACTGTCAAGTCCCTTTATTTTATTATACCCTCAATTATTCATCACGAATAGAGGGACCTTACCATTTATATAAAATTATTTCTGGGGAGGCGTGGCCTGCAGCTGAAGTGAGAGGATGCACGGCTGAGCTCCTCTCCTCACAACCCTGACAAAACCGGCACAACTCAGCTCACCAACCGGCTAAAATACCGGCACACTGAGTCCCGGAACGCTGTTAGCACCGGAGCACTCACTGGCCACACCTCACACCAAGACCGGTGCGAAGGACGGAGAAGACGGCGGTCCCGACGCAAAACGGCGCGAAACGAGCGCCATCTTACCTCCCATCCTTGCTGCTTCACGGCCACCATCCGTTGCTTTGCACGGACGAAGTTCTGCTGACTCCTGGGAGCGGCTGCACCATCTCTGCCGCTCCGGTCGCGGAAACGGCACTTCCACGCAGCTTTAAGCCGGGAACACACGGGGTAAGAGACGCCTTTCCAACGGCTCTCCGCCATTCTACACGTGCGCACGCTGAGACATCTCCCAGCCGGGGCACCCTCTAATCCCTGCTATAAAACCAGACTGGTATTTGCAGCTTTCTGGCACAAGAGCAATCTTTCACATTATTGTCCGATTTTCGGCAGATATAGGGACTAATAGGGCATTCCAGAAAACTCATTAACAAAAAAAAAAAAAAAAAAAAAAAAAAAAATTTTACTCAATATCACAGGAGAGCAGTAGTATACAAGAACGGCCTTTATGTTATTGTGTTCATATCTTTGACACCCGAAGGGCATGTGAAAGTATCCTGATACAGATTACTACGCTCTCTCCAATTTTGCATCAACTCACATTATGCCCAGCCGGCGATCTAAAAAACAAACCCCGCTCAAACTTACCACATTTTACTCTCCAAAAGATAATAACCAGTCGTTATCTAATTTACTTTCTTCAACGGAAAACACACAAAGTGACTATAGTTCACTATCACCTATCCATACTTCTATGTGTTCAACCATGCCTCCCAAACCCACCCCGACAACGTCTGATACACTTTCGGAAGAAGCTGCTTCCACAGCCTTAATGGGAGACGCTACCCTTTCACCTACTATAGAAACCACTATTAGATCTCTATTTCAAGAATTCAGGGAGTCTCTACAGCAAGACTTTATGTCCTCCCTAAGTACCTTATCCAAGGAAGTTGCCAGTATAGGGGAAAGGACTGCACACCTTGAGGAAAAAATGGGGGAATTTACTGAGGCCCACAACGCTCTAGTAGACACTCAAAATGAAACGACTGACGATTTATTCGAACTCAAACTGAAATTGGCAGATCTAGAGGACAGGTCTAGACGAAACAATATTAGATTCCGTGGAATCCCTGAATCAGTACAAGCTGCGGATCTCAGAGACTTTCTCATTGATTATTTTACAACTCTTACACCTCAAGCGGATCAACGAGATATGGCTATTGATAGGGTCCACAGGATTCCGAAACCTTCTCATCTCTCCAAGGACGTACCCAGAGATGTCCTGGCTAGGATCCATTTCTTCCAATATAAAGAGGAAGTTCTTAAAGCAGCCAAGAATACTCATACACTGCCTGAACGCTTCTCTAAAATAGCGTTATTTGCTGACTTATCAGCCGCTACTTTAAAAAGACGAAGAGCGTTCTCTACTTCCACCGCAATTCTTCGAGAAAAGGGAATCCCTTATCGTTGGGGATTTCCTGTGAAACTTCTTATCACCAGGAATGGAGCCACTCATGCACTTCATCACCCCAATGCAGCACTTCACCTAATTAACAAATGGTTTCCTGACTCTGTACAAGAGACTTATACATCGCCGCATAAGAAGAGACCTCCCCCTCTCCACCAAGAATGGACCACTGTCAGAAAGTCTTCCTCAGTGGATCCACCGCGGGGACACAGACGCTCCCATTCAAGATCCCGATCTCCTACTTGAAAACCAGGACTCCTCAAGATGTACATGGCTATGTGCTATCCACCTTTCCGGAATCACAGATCCTTTGTCCTTCCCGTCCAACACACCTGGTCCCCCCGTCAACCTCCCTTGCTTGATGCTCCAGTTCCTTCCTGAAAGGACATTCTTTAGCCGTGTATGGTTAGTGACATCTCTTCATCTTCATTCAGGGTTGGGCAGTCAGTTACACTCTCTGCCTTAATGTCTTTACAAAATTTGTGTATCTCCACGCCCTCCTTTGCCACTGTAAACCTAATGGTTTCGGCTTGTTCTCACAGAACACTATTGTTGTTATCTAGAGTTGCACGTTTCCTGTTTTTGTTGCACTTAACTCGTTCCAATTTTTTTTTTTTTTTTTTCTTTTATGTGCATGTTGCTCTCGATGGTACACCACTTCATTGTTGGAGTTGGGCAGGTGCGTTATCTCATCCAATCCACTTAATTTATCACAATGGTAGTTAAAATATCTACCCTAAATGTGAAAGGCTTGAATAGCCCCTTTAAACGAAATTTATTTTGGAAAGAATGTCGCAACTTGAAATGTGACATAATCTGCGCACAAGAGACTCACCTGCTTGACTCTGACACATTTAGGGTTAAACACAAAAACTTTCCTAATATCTTTTTTACGCCGAATACAAAAAAAAAAAAGAGGCGTACTTATAGCTATTAAGAACTCGGTGGCGTTCCGCTTGATTGATGTTACGTGTGATGCTAATGGTCGATATATTATTTTAAATTGTGACATTAATAATGTGAAGTTTTCTATTGTTTCACTCTATGCTCCCAATAAGCGACAGGGGAGATTTCTTTCTCACCTACTCAAGGCTCTCGACAAACATAGGTATGGGGCGATTATATTGGCTGGGGATTTTAATAAGGTCCTTTCCCCCCGTATGGATAAGAACCCTCACGACATATCGGACAAAAATACAGATATTTATAACTTACTCTTTAAAGAAGACCTATATGATACATGGAGAACCCTTCACGCTGATGAGAGAGACTATACGTTCTTCTCTAACCCACACCACACATACTCACGTATTGATCTCATTATGGTGGACAAATGGCTTCTCCAGAAAATTATCTCCTCCACAATTGGTATTATATCATGGTCAGACCACGCCCCTGTATCAATATCCATTAAGGAGCAATTTAACACCCCACCTACTACCCCCTGGAGACTCAATCACTCTATTTTGGGCGACCCAAACGCTACTACTACAATAGAAAGGGACTTGAATGAATTATTTTATTTTAACTCCCCTTCAGATACCAACGTTCTTACGAATTGGTGTGCTCACAAAGCTGTCTTGCGTGGTACCTTTATTAAACTGGCCTCTGCCCAAAAAAGAAACAGATTAGCCAAGACACAAGACATTATGCACAAGATTAAACTCATTGAGGACACACACAAAGTATCCAGAGATCCTACTTTGCTTAAAGAACTCAAATCATTACGTTTCCAACTCTATCAACTTTTAAACTTCAAATTCGACTATCTTCTTCAAAGGACAAAAACCCATTTCTACTGGCAGGGTAACAGGGCTGGCAAACTTTTAGCGAATCGTTTCAAAACGAAAATAGCAAAATCTAAAATTCCATTTCTCTATGACAAAAGGGGTCGAAAGGTCCTGAACCCACAGTTGATCACAAACTCATTAGCAGATTACTATAAGGATTTATATAACCTACATTTGGATCCGAATACTCCTCAGCCAACGCCGCCCTCCATTTCTTCCTTTTTGGAAGCTATTAACCTCCCCTCTCTTAACGATGCCACTTTACTTCTTTTAAATAAACCCATTTCAACAGAGGAGATACTATCGGCGATCTCCTCTTTGAAACCAAATAAATCTCCAGGCCCAGACGGACTTACTGGGGAATATTATAAAAAATATTCCCATATTTTATCTCCTCAACTTCATCTAGTCTTTAACGAAATTCTTAATACAGGTACCATTCCTCCTGAAATGCTACATGCAATTATCATCACACTCCCTAAACCAGGTAAAGCTCCCAGTAGGCCCGAAAATTTTCAACCGATCTCTTTGCTAAACATTGATCTAAAACTATATACTAAAATTCTGGCTAATAGGATTAACGACATCCTTCCATATTTAATTAACAACGACCAAGTTGGCTTTGTTAAGGACCGACAAACGGTAGATGGAACTAGACGATTTATCGACTTGACTTACTTTGCGGAGACTCGTCGGATGCCTTCTCTGCTACTTTCCTTGGATGCGGAGAAGGCGTTCGACAGGGTACATTGGGGTTTTTTGTCATCGGTTCTAGCAAAATTTGGCTTTGCAGGCAAGATACTCTCGGCTATTAAGGCCCTGTATTCCCACCCCTCTGCTGTGGTTTATTCCTCAGGATTCTTATCTCCTAGATTTAATATATCGAATGGCACACGTCAGGGCTGTCCCTTGTCGCCCCTCATTTTTGCTCTTGTGATGGAACCCCTGGCCGAATCAATCCGAACTGATCCTTTGATATCGGGCTTGCCGATAGGTGAGAAGGACCATCGCATCGGTTTATTCGCTGATGATATAATCATAGCTTGCAGGGACCCTTTGTCATCCCTTCCATCCATACTTGATATTTTAAGGAAATTTGGAGCCATCTCATATTACAAAATCAATGAAACTAAATCTCAAATTCTTAATATGGGCCTTTCCCCTAAAATAGTTAATGTCCTTAAATCTAGATTTCCATTTTCCTGGACAACCACCTCACTCACTTATTTGGGGATAAAATTGACGTTCCCTAGCACGCGTCTTTTTGAAGAAAACTATGCTGTGTTATTGAAGAACATGAAACACACGATCTCGCACTTGCCTT
Organism: Spea bombifrons; assembly: GCF_027358695.1. Taxonomy (NCBI): domain Eukaryota; kingdom Metazoa; phylum Chordata; class Amphibia; order Anura; family Pelobatidae; genus Spea; species Spea bombifrons. The sequence goes on along the minus strand of NC_071088.1, from coordinate 141,469,911 downwards.
CCTTGGGCGTTTCCTGGTTAGGCAGAGTAGCGGCCATTAAAATGATGATCCTTCCCAAAATACTATATATGTTCCGTACTGTCCCAATCTTTCTCCCGTTAGCTTACATTCAGAAGCTACAAAGCATCATAATGCAATATATATGGAACAAACAGAAACCAAGGGTTAGGGCAGAAACTCTTTACTTACCTTTGAGAAATGGGGGCATTGGTTGCCCTTCTATTCTCCAGTACTACAGGGCCACCCTGTTAGATCAACTTAAATATTTATGGAATAGGGACGTCTCTAAATTGTGGGTGGAGATGGAGATGAGAGAGCTTGGCCCCTGTGGTATTCATGATATTCTTATTGCGGCATTTTTGTTCCGGTCCATTTTGTCATACTCTCATCCTACTTTAGAAGCAATCTCGCAATTATGGCATCGGTTTGTTATTCCTACCAATCTATTTCAAACTAATCCGTTATCTCTGTCTATTAAAATACTTGAGGCAGCGATACCCGACCTAAATTTAGAGGTCTGGATTGACAAGGGAGTACAGCGTATGTCAGACATCTGGGACGGTGTAACTATGATTCCATTTGACATCCTTCATACTAAATTTCACATTAGCAACAAAGACTTTTATAAATACCTACAATTACGCCACGCCTGCCAGTCCATCACAATGCCTCCCAATCAAAATGACTCTGATCTGCTTCAATGGCTGACGCAACATAATAAACACCATAAAGGCATCTCACGGTGCTACTCACTATTACTTAAAACTTACTTAGACCTCCCTGACTCCTACAAACTTAAATGGGAATCTGAATTTCATACTTCCTTCACTGCAGATCAGTGGCAGTTGGCACATACGGTTATAACCTCTGTGTCTAAATGTATTAGTCACCTAGAAACTTCCAAAAAACTGTTATATCGTTGGTACCTTACGCCGTCCCGACTGACATTATTTAATCAAACTTCTAACACCTGCTGGAGGTGCTCGGATGTAGGTTCACTTCTTCACATATGGTGGCAATGCCCCAAAATACTTGCATTTTGGAGGAAGATTGGCAAATTCTTGTCAACCCTTTGTAGGTTTCCTGTTATTCTGGATGCCCCTCTAGTGCTACTCAACATTAATATAGACCAATATTCCCATTTTCATAAGTCCGTTATTCTGCACGCGCTGATTTCAGCGAGATATAACATCACTAAATGTTGGAATTCTAATCTGATACCTTCTCTTAAAGCAGTTATTCAAGGTATAAACTCCAATTGCTGGCACGAATTTAAGATTTCCACTGCCCAAAATAGAATTCCTACCTTTTACGCTAAATGGGACATATGGTTACATAGCACACACAATACGGTTCAGCTCTTTTGACTCCTGTAGTACATCAAGAAATGTTGACTTTACATGTATGCAACTTTCGTAAGTGCACTCTGTTTTTTCTTTTATGTTGTTTTCTGTTTTCTTTTTAATGCTCTTTGTCATTTTCAAATGATTTCAACGATCTTACTTATGTCATCTGTATAACTTGTACACTGTACTCGTGTTATCTCTGTACATTAATACAATTTTGTTTATCTTTTCTC
>NC_071088.1:141450832-141455832 GCF_027358695.1 Spea bombifrons | reverse complement strand
GGCAATCCAGTGTCTGGGAACCTTAGGGGGAAGCTGCAGCTTCTCCGCTTTCACTAGCACCCCCAGGCGGTAAGTAGATCACGTGTCGGGAGATGCGGGGTATATGGGGGCACCACAGAAATGTAAAGGAAGCTCTCGGCTCCCACGTGCATCCAATGGCTGTGTGATCAGGATGGATCGTTCAATGCGTTGCTTCTAGCGGCCGTCTCTCTGCAGAGTTACAGGAACCCTCCGGACATCGTATCCCCTGTAATGTGTGCCTCCCAATGTAATATCCGGCAGAAGCCCCCCGGCCCTTCCTGCAGCTTCCTGGATGGGGTCTCTAATAACGGAACCACGGAGGGAGCGTCGACCTAAAGTATCTCCAAAGAGTAAGTGGCGGCATTTATTTCTTTATAACCGGCAGCGGATCTTCTCAGCGCGTCTTCAGGGGAGTTCTATGTAACAGCTTTTATTCTTGTTATATTATAAGCAGTGTCCCCGCCCCCTGAGCGGCTGATTTCTGCGCCTCCGCCTCCGCCTCTCCTTTCTCGAGGAACTTGGTCTGGTCGCTGAAGATCAGGTAGAAATGAAAGGAGATGAAGCCGAGGATCAGGTGAAACTCTTCAGCAGTTGTAGTCGCTGCGTTGTGCGGCTTCCCGGTGTTACCTTTTCTCCTTCCTTGCGGTTTCTATAGGATGGGATCCACGGTGTTAGAAAAGCCCCTTATCTGCTCTGTCGTTTGCTCCATATGTAGAGGTTTCTGCTGTCAGAGGTACTGAGCTCAATCTTCTCCGGATCTATAGAGCACGGGATATGATATCGCATCCTGGCGCTCCGTGACTTAAATGTAAGGCCTCCGGAGTGTAACGAGGCCAGAGATCTCCCTCGTAACCAGCGGCCCTGATGGCACAAAAGGGCGATCTGCGTCTTGGTTTGTGGCAGGGGGACGGGTATAATTACGAGGGAGACATGGTTTGTACGGCATCTGTCAGATATTTTTATTTTATTATTTTAGTGGCTGTTATTGAAGGAAATATAGAAATAACGCCAGTCAGACCCCCATCTTTAAGAGCAGTTCCTTCACGTGTCCGGAGTATGTTCCAAGAACGACTGAGGACTCTGAGAACAGCCTGTGAGCGCCACGATACAGCGTCATGTTCCGGGGCTCCCTGTGAACCGGCCGAGGCATGTACCGGTAGGCAAAGTGTGTGAGCTTTTTGTTTTGGGTGCCGTACATGACGGCAGGGTGGAATAAGTACAGCAGCTCTCACAGAGCATTAGAGCTGAAGTGAAGATGTGAGTGAGGGGAGCTGTGTGAGCGTGTGCCGTCTCCCAGGCACCCGCTGCTGCCGTCTCCCAGGCACTCGCTGCTGCCGCTGGGGAGATGTGCCAGCTGCGCCATCTCCCGGGCACCCGCTGCTGCCGTCTCCCAGGCACCCACTGCTGCCGTCTCCCAGGCACCCGCTGCTGCCGTCTCCCAGGCACCCGCTGCTGCCGTCTCCCAGGCACTCGCTGCTGCCGCTGGGGAGATGTGCCAGCTGCGCCGTCTCCCGGGCACCCGCTGCTGCCGTCTCCCAGGCACCCACTGCTGCCGTCTCCCAGGCACCCGCTGCTGCCGTCTCCCAGGCACTCGCTGCTGCCGCTGGGGAGATGTGCCAGCTGCGCCGTCTCCCGGGCACCCGCTGCTGCCGTCTCCCAGGCACCCACTGCTGCCGTCTCCCAGGCACCCGCTGCTGCCGTCTCCCAGGCACTCGATGCTGCCGCTGGGGAGATGTGCCAGCTGCTGGATCTACCTGGATCTCTGCAGCCATTGCAGGTATCGGGCAGAAGTCAGAGGCTAAGGTATCTGCCGACTCCAGTGCCATGGAGAGGCCGCCTTCCAGCAGATGCAAGTAGCCCATCTCCAGGTACCATTACCTGCATCCTATTACTTCCAAGTCGGCTGCCAGGGTCAGATCCTGAGAAAGCGGCAGCATTTTCTCGCAGTCTGCATACACGTCCCAGAATCTGTCGCTCTCGGAGCTACCAAAGTCTTCCTCGTCTTCAAAAGCCTCCCGATCCAAGTCAGGGACGCTCAAGTCCCCACCTTCTGGAGAATAGTGACTTTCCGACCTCCACTCCTTCTGGACTGCAGCCAGTGGCGGAACTACCGGGGTCGCAGGGGTCGCGACTGCGACCGGGCCCTGGAGTTCTGCCAGCCAGGGGGGCCCAATGGGTGCCGAGCGGTTGCTGAAAACGACCGCTCGGCAACTCTTGGGCCCCCCTGACTGACAGAAATCCAGGATGCCTCCGCTCCCCGCCGCTGCTGCCGCTGCTGCCGCAGCGCTGCCCAGAGTGCAGTGTTGGGAGCGTGAGGAGTTTGTCTCGGGTGCCGGCGCTTCACGCTGAGCAGTGAAGCGCCGGCAACCGAGACAAACGCCTCACGCTCCCAACACAGGAGTTGACGGTAAGTGACCTACAAAGGGGGGGTAGGGAGGGAGTTACGCCCCTGACTGCAGAATGCAATGCTCGGATGTGATGCGGGGCGATTGCTTGGGGGGGTGATGTGATGCGGAGCAATGGCCTGGGGGGGTTATGATGTGATGTGGAGCAATGGCCTGGGGGGGTGATGATGTGATGCGGGGCGATGGCTTGGGGGGGTGATGATGTGATGCGGGACGATGGCTTGGGGGGGTGATGATGTGATGCGGGGTGATGGCTTGGGGGGGTGATGTGATGCGGGGCGATGGCCTGGGGGGGTGATGATGTGATGCGGGGTGATGATGCGGGACTGGCTGTCCTCGGCGATGTTACAGATCTGCTTATCCAATGAAGTCTGTTCCTCGGCTTCATGTCCTCTAGAGCGGGGAATAATGTGCCGGCTTCACGTCCTCTAGAGCGGGGAATAATGTGCCGGCTTCACGTCCTCTAGAGCGGAGAATAATGTGCTGGCTTCACGTCCTCTAGAGCGGGGAATAATGTGTCGGCTTCGCGTCCTCTAGAGCGGGGAATAATGTGCCGGCTTCACGTCCTCTAGAGCGGGGAATAATGTGCCGGCTTCACGTCCTCTAGAGCGGAGAATAATGTGCCGGCTTCACGTCCTCTAGAGCGGGGAATAATGTGCTGGCTTCACGTCCTCTAGAGCGGGGAATAATGTGCTGGCTTCACGTCCTCTAGAGCGGGGAATAATGTGCCGGCTTCACGTCCTCTAGAGCGGGGAATAATGTGTTGGCTTCACATCCTCTAGAGCGGGGAATAATGTGCCGGCTTCGCGTCCTCTAGAGCGGGGAATAATGTGCCGGCTTCACGTCCTCTAGAGCGGGGAATACTGTGCCAGCTTCACGTCCTCTAGAGCGGGGAATAATGTGCCGGCTTCACGTCTTCTAGAGCGGGGAATAATGTGTTGGCTTCACGTCCTCTAGAGCGGGGAATAATGTGCCGGCTTCACGTCCTCTAGAGCGGGGAATACTGTGCCAGCTTCACGTCCTCTAGAGCGGAGAATAATGTGCTGGCTTCACGTCTTCTAGAGCGGGGAATAATGTGCCGGCTTCACGTCTTCTAGAGCGGGGAATAAAGTGTCGGCTTCACGTCCTCTAGAGCGGGGAATAACGCGCCGGCTTCATGTCCTCTAGAGCGGGGAATAATGTGCCGGCTTCACGTCTTCTAGAGCGGGGAATAAAGTGTCGGCTTCACGTCCTCTAGAGCGGGGAATAATGTGCCGGCTTCACATCCTCTAGAGCGGGGAATAATGTGCCGGCTTCACGTCCTCTAGAGCGGGGAATAATCTGCCGGCTTCACGTCCTCTAGAGCGGGGAATAATGCGCCGGCTTCACGTCCTCTAGAGCGGGGAATAACGCGCCGGCTTCATGTCCTCTAGAGCGGGTAATAATGCGCCGGCTTCACGTCCTCTAGAGCGGGGAATAATGTGCCGGCTTCACGTCCTCTAGAGCGGGGAATAATGTGCCGGCTTCACGTCCTCTAGAGCGGGGAATAATGTGCCGGCTTCGCGTCCTCTAGAGCGGGGAATAATGTGTTGGCTTCACCTCCTCTAGAGCGGGGAATAATGTGCCGGCTTCACGTCCTCTAGAGCGGGGAATAACGTGCCGGCTTCACGTCCTCTAGAGCGGGGAATAATGTGCCGGCTTCACGTCCTCTAGAGCGGAGAATAATGTGCTGGCTTCACGTCCTCTAGAGCGGGGAATAATGTGCCGGCTTCACGTCCTCTAGAGCGGGGAATAATGTGTTGGCTTCACGTCCTCTAGAGCCGGGAATAATGTGCCGGCTTCACGTCTTCTAGAGCGAGGAATAATGTGCCGGCTTCACGTCCTCTAGAGCGGGGAATAATGTGTTGGCTTCACGTCCTCTAGAAAGGGGAATAATGCGCCGGCTTCACATCCTCTAGAGCGGAGAATAATGTGCCGGCTTCACGTCCTCTAGAGCGGGGAATAATGTGCCGGCTTCACGTCCTCTAGAGCGGGGAATAATGCGCCGGCTTCACGTCTTCTAGAGCGGGGAATAATGTGCCGGCTTCACGTCCTCTAGAGCGGGGAATAATGCGCTGGCTTCACGTCCTCTAGAGCGGGGAATAATGTGCCGGCTTCACGTCCTCTAGAGCGGGGAATAATGTGCCGGCTTCACGTCCTCTGGAGCGGGGAATAATGCGCCGGCTTCGCGTCCTCTAGAGCGGGGAATAATGCGCCGGCTTCACGTCCTCTAGAGCGGGGAATAATGTGTTGGCTTCACGTCCTCTAGAGCGGGGAATAATGTGCCGGCTTCACGTCCTCTAGAAAGGGGAATAATGTGCCGGCTTCACGTCCTCTAGAGCGGGGAATAATGCGCCGGCTTCACATCCTCTAGAGCGGGGAATAATGTGCCGGCTTCACGTCCTCTAGAGCGGAGAATAATGTGCCAGCTTCACGTCCTCTAGAGCGGGGAATAATGCGTTGGCTTCACATCCTCTAGAGCGGGGAATAATGTGCCGGCTTCACGTCCTCTAGAGCGGGGAATAATGTGCCGGCTTCACCTCCTCTAGAGCGGAG